>NW_019942836.1:121190-141893 GCF_002910315.2 Salvelinus sp. IW2-2015
GAGGCTTTGTGCCTTTAATGAGGCAGAGGGAGAGGCCTCTCTCTCCTCTCTTCACTTTTCTCTCTCCTGTGAGATCGGAAACAATCCTCCCTGCTTGATCGCCTCCACTCCCGAGACTGCTACTGTCTGAAGGTCATGACTGATGGACACATCCACACACACACACACAAAACACACGCACGAACGCACGTATACACACACACACACAAACACACGCACGCACGCATGTATACACACCACACACACACAAACACAAACACACCAGAACTCACCCACGAACACACACACACACACGTAATACAACACAGGAGGCTGGTGATGGAGGACGGCTCATAATAATGTCTGGAACAGAGGAAATGGAATGGCATCAAACACATGGAAACCACTGATTCCGCTCCAGCAATTACCACAAACCCGTCCTCCCCAAATTAAGATTCCATCAACCTCCTGTTGTAACAGACACACCACAACACACACACACACACACACACCACACACACACACCACACACACACACACACACACACACACACACACACACACACACACACAACACACACACACACCACACACACACACCACAGACACACACACACCACACACACATATACGTTAGCTAATTCACCAATAAATGTGAAGGTTAGGCTACATGCATAGTTGCAGTCTCATTATTGAGGAAAAGCTGTGTGAAGGTTATGTAGCTTTATCTGATGGTTTATATATGTCATTAAAAATCGAATGGCCATAGCCTGACAAATGAGCCATGTTATGTTATTATTATGTTATTATTATGTTATGATTATGTTATTATTATGGTATTATGTTATGATTATGTTATGATTATGTTATTATTATGGTATTATGTTATTATGTTATTATTATGGTATTATTGTTGTACTATTATTATTATTATTATGGTATTATTATGTTTTTATTATGATGATGTTATTATTATGGTATTATATTATTATGTTATTATTATGGTATTATTATGTTATTATTATGGTATTATATTATTATGTTATTATTATGGTATTATTATGTTATTATTATGGTATTATATTATTATGTTATTATTATGTTATTATTATGGTATTATATTATTATGTTATTATTATGTTATTTTTATGGTATTATATTATTATGTTATTATTATGTTATTATTATGATTATGTTATGATTATGTTATTATTATTATTATTATTATGTTATTATTATGTTATTACTATGGTATTATTATGTTATTACTATGGTATTATTATGTTATGATGTTATTATTATGTTATTATGTTATTATTACATTGTTATGTTTTCATTAGGTAATTATTAGGTTAATATGTTATTATTATGTTGTTATGCTATTATTATGTTATTATGCTATTATTATGTAACGCTATAATGATGTTATTATGGTATTATTATTATTATGTTATTATTATTATTAGTATGATATTACTATGTTATTATGTTATTATTATGTTATTATTATTATGACAAATGGCACCATATTCCCAAAAGCTACGTTTAGATAGGCAGCCCAATTCTAATCTTTTTTTCACTAATTGGTATTTTGACCAATCAGATCATCTCTAATAAATATCTGCTGTGAATGGATCTGATGRGATAGGTCAAAAGACCAATCAGATCATCTCTAATAAATATCTGCTGTGAATGGATCTGATGTGATAGGTCAAAAGACCAATTAGAGGGGAGAAAAAGATCAGAATTGGCTGCCAGTGGTAAACGTAGCCCAAGTAGTGCACTACTTTCGACCAGGGCCCATAGGTTAAAAGTAGTGCACAATATAATTAGTTAAAGCAATTCATTTGTATCACTCTCGTCAGATTTCGGCTGCCTATTTTACGCCATTTTCTTCAAATCTGAAAATGTTATGAAGCCAAGCCGTTTTCCTGGATAATTGCATTATGGGCCCTAAAACCATAGAAACAATGTCACCTGCTTATATACTTCGTATTTTGTCAAATATAAACTCAACAAAAAAAAGCAACATCCTCTCACTGTCAACTGCGTTTATTTCCAGCAAACTTAACATGTGTAAATATTTGATTAACATAACAAGATTCAACGACACATAACAAGATTCAACGACTCAGACATAAACTGAACAAGTTCCACAGACATGTGACTAACAGAAATGAATAATGTGTCCTGAACAAAGGGGGGGGGGGGGGGTCAAAATCAAAAGTAACAGTGAGTATCTGGTGTGGCCACCAGCTGCATAAGTACTGCAGTGCATCTCCTCCTCATGGACTGCACCAGATTTGCCAGTTCTTGCTGTGAGATGTTACCTCACTCTTCCATCAAGGCACCTTCAAGTTTCCGGACATTTCTGGGGGAATGGCCCTAGCCCTCACCCTCCGATCCAACAGGTCGTGTTCAATGGAATTGAGATCCGGGCTCTTCGCTGGAAATGGCAGAACACTGACATTCCTGTCTATCAGGAAACCACGCACAGAACGAGCAGTGTGGCTGGTGGCATTGTCATGCTGGAGGGTCATGTCAGGATGAGCCTGCAGGAAGGGTACCACATGAGGGAGGAGGATGTCTTCCCTGTAACGCACAGCGTTGAGATTGCGGATTGACAACAAGCTCAGTCCGATGATGCGACACACCGCCCCAGACCATGACGGACCCTCCACCTCCAAATCGATCCCGCTCCAGAATAACAGGCCTCAGTGTAACGCTCATTCTTCAACGATAAACGTGAATCCGACCATCACCCCTGGTGAGACGAAACCACAACTCATCAGTGAAGAGCACTTTTTGCCAGTCGACAGCCCAGCAATGGTGGGTTTGTGCCCATAGGTGACATTGTTGCCAGGATGTCTGGTGAGGACCTGCCTTACAACAGGCCTACAAACCCTATTGTGCATTCCTGGTGTAACTCAGGCAGCTTGTGTTGCCACCCTGTACCTGTCCCACAGGTGTGATGTACCAATCCTGTGCAGGTGTTGTAACACATGTCTGCCACTGCAAGGACAATCAGCTGTCCATCTTGTCTCCCTGTAGCACTGTCTATGGCATCTCACAGTACAGACATTGCAATTTATTGCCCTGGCCACATCTGCAGTCCTCATGCCTCCTTGCAGCATTTATTTTACTTTTATTTAACTTGGCAAGTCAGCTAAGCAAATTCATTATTTAAATGAGAAGAGATGTGCTGTCAGAGGAGACGTGCTGTCCAGAGGAGACGTGCTCGTGCTGCAGAGGAGACGTGCTGTCCAGAGGAGACGTGCTGTCCAGAGGAGACGTGCTCGTGCTGTCCAGAGGAGACGTGCTGTCCAGAGGAGGACGTGCTGTCCAGAGGGACGTGCTGTCCAGAGGAGCGTGCTGTCCAGAGGAGACGTGCTGTCCAGAAGAGATGTTGCTGTCCAGAGGAGACGTGCTGTCCAGAGGAGACGTGCTGTCCAGAGGAGACTGCCGTGCTCCAGAGGAGACGTGCTGTCCAGGGAGACGTGCTGTCAGAGAGGTGCTGTCCAAGGACGTGCTGTCCAGAGGAGATGTGCTTCCAGAAGAGACGTGCTGTCCAGAGGAGACGTGCTGTCCAGAGGAGACGGCGTCAGGCTGTCCAGAGGAGATGTGCTGTCCAGAAGAGACGTGCTGTCCAGAGAAAGATGTGCTGTCCAGAGGAGATGTACTGTCCAGAGGAGATGTGCTGTCCAGAGAGACGTGCTGGCCAGAGGAGACGTGCTGTCCAGAGGAGACGTGCTGAAAACGCATCTACCGCTGCTTGTCAATAGAAACACGATTTTTGGGGGACTTTGTGGAGGAAGTAATTTTATTTATTAATTTAATTTAATTTAATTTTTTTATTTCACCTTTATTTAACCAGGTAGGCCACTTGAGAACAAGTTCTCATTTACAACTGCGACCTGGCCAAGATAAAGCAAAGTAGTGCGACAAAAACAACAACACAGAGTTACACATCGGATAAACAAACATACAGTCAATAACACAATAGAAATATCTATATACAGTGTGTGCAAATGTAGTAAGATTAGGGAGGTAAGACAATAAATAGGCCATAGCYGCGAAATAATTACAATTTAGCATTAACACTGGAGTGATAGATGTGCAGATGATGATGTGCAAGAAGAGATACTGGGGTGCAAAAGAAAAAGAAAATAACAATATGGGGATGAGGTAGTTYGGTGGGCAATTTACAGATGGGTTGTGTACAGGTGAAGTGATCGGTAAGCTGCTCTGACAGCTGATGCTTATAGTTAGTGAGGGAGATATAAGTCTCCAGCTTCAGTGACTTTTGAAATTCATTCCAGTCATTGGCAGCAGAGAACTGGAAGGAATGGCGGCCAAAGGGGGTGTTGGCTTTGGGGATCACTGGTGAAATATACCAGCTGGAGCGCATGCTACAGGTGGGTGTTGCTATGGTGACCAGCGAGCTCAGATAAGGCGGGGCTTTACCTAGCAAAGACTTATAGATGACCTGGAACCAGTGGGTTTGGCGACGGATATGTAGCGAGGGCCAGCCAACGAGAGCATACAGGTCGCGGTGGTGGGTAGTATATGGGGCTTTAGTGACAAAACAGATGGCACTGTGATAGACTACATCCAATTTGCTGAGTAGAGTGTTGGAGGCTATTTTGTAGATGACATCGCCAAAGTCAAGGATCGGTAGGATATTCAGTTTTACGAGGGTAGGTTTGGCAGCATGAGTGAAGGAGGCTTTGTTGTGAAATAGGAAGCCAATTCTAGATTTATTTTTGGATTGAAGTTTACAGTCTAACCAGACACCTAGGTATTTGTAGGTGTCCARATATTCTAAGTCAGAACCGTCCAGTGTAGTGATGCTAGTCGGGCAGGCGGGTGCGGGCAGCGATCGGTTGGAGAGCATGCATTTAGTTTTACTTGCATTCAAGAGCAGTTGGAGGCCACGGAAGGAGCGTTGTATGGCATTCAAGCTCGTTTGGAGGTTAGTTAACACAGTGTCCAAAGAAGGACCAGATGTTTACAGAATGGTGTCGTCTGCGTAGAGGTGAATTAGAGAATCACCAGCAGCAAGAGCGACATCATTGATGTATACAGAGAAAAGAGTCGGCCCGAGAATTGAACCTTGTGGCACTCCCATAGAGACTGCCAGAGTTCCGGACAAAAGGCCCTTCGATTTGACACACTGAACTCTGTCTGAGAAGTAGTTGGTGAACCAGACGAGGCAGTCATTTGAGAAACCAAGGCTGTTGAGTCTGCAGATAAGAATGCTGTGATTGACAGAGTCAAAAGCCCTTGCCAGGTCGATGAAGACGGCTGCACAGTAATGTCTTTTATCGATGGCGGTTATGATATCGTTTAGGACCTCGAGCGTGGCTGAGGTGCACCCATGACAAGCTCGGAAACCAGATTGCATAGCGAGAAGAAATGGTCGGTGATCTGTTTGTTAACTTGGCTTTCGAAGACTTTAGAAAGGCAGGGCAGGATTGATTTAACATTGATTAAAAATAGGCTATGTATCTTGTAAAAAATATGCACAGCACGTTCAATAGTGCATTCAATCACTATTCTGCGTCAATATGTTAATCTTAGCATTAGCCAAGTCGGACTTGGACTAATTGACTTATGTTGATTGTAAATCTCTGTCATATATTTAGGGAAGTAGATAATATCTTTGTTCACTTCCGTTTAAAATTCTTGGGTAGAAAATTAGGCCATCGGCTATAAAAAGTTACTTTTAGTCTACACAGTTCAAATACTAATATCACTTTTAAGATGGGCTAATTATTAATGGGCTAATCCATTAATTTGTGTCCGATGGTTAGCTGTTGATGTTAATAGCCACGAGAAATCATTTGGAGCGAAATAATGATCCGCACTGTGTGGCAGTCAGTCAGTCAACCAGTCATTCAGGTAGTTTGTCAGTCAGCCAGTCGCACTTGCCTTCAGGCAGTAGCCTATGTGAAAGAATGCAGAAAGGGGTGGAGTTGTTCGTTGGGAGATTTTACTTTTTCAAACGCTCGCCAGTAGATATCACCTACTCTGCCTGAAGACAGAGAGAGAAGAGCACACTGTGACTTCGTTTGAACTGCACCATTATAAAATCAATCGGCCTACAATTACTTCGCGTTTCCATTAGATACGACCTTTCTGTATAGTGGTGTATCTCGAATGGAGAGCACTTAACATATTTGGCTGAACTTCTGATCTCTTGTTCTGCACTGCTCATGGAGTGGAGAACTGACGGTTGGTCCCTGACGGTTGGTCCCTCTGTTCTCAGTGGAAAGCTCGCTGCGGACTCGCGCCTGGCTTAGGACGGCGTGAGAATAGGTGAAACGCTCGAGAGAGAGAGAGAGAGAGAGAGAGAGAGAGAGAGAGAGAGAGAGAGAGAGAGAGAGACTTGCACCCGGTCAGGCTGAGTGAACAGGGGAGTTGTCCCGGGTCTCCCGCGCGCATGGAGGGAGACGTAATGGACAAGCTGGATAGCATGTCTGRGGTGTGTGACTTCGATCCCATTGCGGGGAAAATCCCGGCAACCAAAGTGGAGATCACAGTGTCATGCAGGTAAGCTCACTGAGCCAGCTGATTACTCTGTCTCTCTCACAGACTTTGGATAGGTCCGTTGCGCGTTGGAAAAATACGGGGCAGGGCACTGCAGTTCAGCTTTCAGAAGAGTTGATAGGCTGTATTTCATTGTAAAGATGCAATTCATTGCCAATTACCCGTTAGCTGGGTTATTCAATGAGTGTTGTAACGGTCTGACATTTCGTGAAGAAGCTTCTAGTTTGCTTCTCTGATGCGCAAGGAGGACAGCGGTTGGCTATAGAAACCTGCTTTCTGTGTTGTGGTTGATGTGGAAATGTCATGTCTAACTTTGAATCCATTTTCCTAATATTATGTTAAAAGGGTAGGGACTTACTCGGGGTGGGTGCTTAAACCCTCTTCCCCAAGCGCTTGCTGCGCAACGTTTCCAGCCTGTGAATAAAACGGTCGCGTGCCACAGTTGATATCGAGTTTGTTGGCGCGGGGGTAGAAGTTCCTTTAATCAATGCTTTGGTGCCTGCAGTGAAATGTAGAGGATGAATAGCCTGCACGTAGCCGAGTCTTTTCCCCAACCAGTGACGATCACTGTGCCGCACGACAATGTTTTGGTGTGGATTGGGGTGGGGTTCTTGGAAGGACAATAGAGCCGTCAAYCCGATATAATTTGACCAGGTTCATTGTAAAAAGCATGGGCTACTGTAGCCTAATTCGACTGTTCCTGTATTGGTTTCAGTCGTCCATTTCCATTAAGAGGTCAGGGAAGTGGAAAATAAACAGATGATCAAACAATCAAACAAAGCATGTTAACATGTCTCTTCATGTCTCTTCGAGTCCATCTGAAGATGTCACTCAATCTGATACAATGGCTCTACTGCTAATGTGAAGTCTGGTGATTGGTGCTACTGGAGCAGTTTGGTACTCTACCTCCCTCATTTCTCTCTCTCATTTCGCTCTCTATCTCCCTTGCTCTCTATCTCCCTCCTTTCTCTCTCTATCTCCCTTGCTCTCTATTTCCCTAATTTATTTTTCTATCTCTCTCACTCTCTATCTCCCTCATTTCTTTCTCTATCTCTCTTGCTCTCTACCTCCCTCCTTTCTCTCTCTATCTCCCTTGCTCTCTATCTCCCTCCTTTCTCTCTCTCTCTTCCCTTGCTCTCTATCTCCCTCCTTTCTTTTCTCTATCGCTCTTGCTCTCTACCTCCCTCCTTTCTCTCTCTATCTCCCTTGCTCTCTATCTCCCTCCATCTCCCTCCTTTCTCTCTCTATCTTCCTTGCTCTCTATCTCCCTCCTTTCTCTCATTATTTCTCATCCTCTATCTCCCTCCTTCCTTTCTCTCTCTATTGCTCTCTCTCACTCTGAATCTCCCTCCCTCCTTTCTCTCTTCTCACTATCTCCTCTTCCCTCCCTCCTTTCTCTCGCTATCCCTCACTCTCTATTTCCCTCCTTTCTCTCTCTCTTCTCTCACTCTGTATCTCCTCTTTTCTCTCTCTATCTCTCTTGCTCTCTATTCCTCCCCTCCTTTTTTTCTCTCTGTCCACACTTTTCTCTCTCTCTCTCTCTGACAGAGGCCATCACATCCATGTTGTGTTGGCTATTCCTCGTTGTAACTTAAAGGACACAGCCTGCAGTTTTCTCAAGGCCGCCAATTAATGTGTTTTTCACAGAGCTATCAGAAATTAATATGATGTCATCAGACCTGAAGGAGGAGAGAGATTGATCAGAGGCTTTGCTTTGATGCTGCTTGTGGTCTGTTCCCTTGGAGGTGCCTACACACACACACACCACACACACACCACAACACACACACACCCACACACACACACACACACACACACACACACACACACACCACACACACACACACACACACACACACACACACACACACACACACACACACACACACACACACACACACACACACACACACATAACATAGGAATAATAGGAATACAACTTTCTATTAACTGGAGGAAATTGATATGGCTGTTTGGTACAACATCAATCATATAAAACAAAAAAACTGTAACCAAACATGCCCAACTATCAAGCGCCCTAATTGGTCATTGACGTTTCACCACACACTCCTAAACTGGCAGAATAACTGTCATCCTAATTTTTGAACTCAGAATAACTGCATCATCTGATCAAATAACTCATAAATATCTGTCAAGGCTCAGGTGAGACCCAGATGCAGACAGTTTGAAGTACAAAGTTTATTACAAAAAAAGGGGGCAGGAAAATGACAGATTACGGGCAGGCAGAGGTCAGTAATCCAGAGCAGAGTCTGAAAGGTACAGACAGGCAGGCAGGGTCAGGGTCAGGCAGGAAGAATGGTCAAAACTAGGAAAACTATAGAACAGGAAAATATAAACTAAATGGCAACAGACAAACAGAGAACACAGGTATAAATACACTGGGGATGATGGGCGAGATCGGCGACACCTGGAGGAGGGTAGGACAAGCACAAAGACAGGTGAAACAGATCAGGGTGTGACAATGTCTGAATAACTGTCATCATAAATATCT
Source organism: Salvelinus sp. IW2-2015 (assembly GCF_002910315.2). Taxonomy (NCBI): domain Eukaryota; kingdom Metazoa; phylum Chordata; class Actinopteri; order Salmoniformes; family Salmonidae; genus Salvelinus; species Salvelinus sp. IW2-2015. Next base: position 130,231 of record NW_019942836.1, read on the forward strand.
GAGCACAGAAATACTGCAATCATAAATATCTGAAAGTCATAAACTCAGCAAAAAAGAAACGTCCTCTCACTGTCAACTGCGTTTATTTTCAGCAACTTAACATGTGTAAATATTTGTATGAACATAACAAGATTCAACAACTGAGACATAAACTGAACAAGTTCCACAAACATGTGACTAACAGAATGGAATACTGTGTCCCTAACCCTAACCCTAACCCAAAATCAAAAGTAACAGTCAGTATCTTGTGTGGCCACCAGCTGCATTAAGTACTGCAGTTCATCTCCTCCTCATGGACTGCACCAGGTTTGCCAGTTCTTGCTGTGAGGTTACCCCACTCTTCCACCAAGGCACCTTCAAGTTCCCAGACATTTCTGAGGGGGATGGCCCTAGCCCTCACCCTCCGATCCAATAGGTCCCAGATGTGCTCAATGGAATTGAGATCCGGGTTCCTCGCTGCCCATGGCAGAACACTGACATTCCTGTCTTGCAGGAAATCACCACAGAACGAGCAGTATGGCTGGTGGCATTGTCATGCTGGAGGGTCATGTCAGGATGAGCCTGCAGAAAGAGTACCACATGGGGGAGGAGGATGTCTTCCCTGTAACGCACAGCGTTGAGATTGCCTGCAATGAAAAAAGCTCAGTCCGATGATGCTGTGAACACCGCCCCAGACCATGACAGACCCTCCACCTTGTTGCCGGTGATGTCTGGTGAGGACCTGCCTTACAACAGGCCTAAAAGCCCTCAGTCCAGCCTCTCTCAGCCTACGTCTGAGCACTGATGGAGGGATTGTGCGTTCCTGGTGTAACTCAGGCAGTTGTTGTTGCATCCTGTACCTGTCCCGCAGGTGTGATGTTCGGATGTACCGATCCTGTGCAGGTGTTGTTACACGTGGTCTGCCACCGACGAGAACAATCAGCTGTCCGTCCTGTCTCCCTGTAGTGTCTCCCCCCACTTTTTGTGGCTGTTTATTTACCACCACAGACAGATGCTGGCGCTAAGACCGCACTCAGTTAGCTGTATAAGGAAATAAGCAAACAGGAAACCACTCACCCAGAGGRGGCGCTCCTAGTGGCCGGAGACTTTAATGCAGGGAAACTTAAATCAGTTCTAGCAAATTTCTATCAACATGTTAAATGTGCAACCAAAGGGAAAAAAATTCTAGATCACCTGTTCTCCACACACAGAGACGCGTACAGAACTCTCCCTCGCCCTCCATTTTGTAAATTCGGCCACAACTCTATCCTCCTGATTRCTGCTTACAAGCAAAAATTAAAACAGGAAGCACCAGTGACTCGGTCTATAAAAAAGTGATTAGATGAAGCAGATGCTAAACTACAGGAATGTTTTGCTATCACAGACTGGAACATGTTCCGGGATTCTTCCGATGACATTGAGGAGTACACCACATCAGTCATATTACTATCACAGTGGCATCCGTTTTGTCACCAAAGCCCCATATACTACCCACCACTGCGACCTGTACGCTCTCATGGTTGGCCCTCGCTTCATACTCTTTGCCAAACCCACTSGCTACAGGTTATCTACAAGTCTCTGCTAGGTAAAGCCCCTCCTTATCTCAGCTCATTGGTCACCATAGCAGCACCAACTCGTAGCACGCGCTCCAGCAGGTATATCTCACGGGTCACCCCCAAAAAGCCAATTCCTCCTTTGGTCACCTTTCCTTCCAATTCTCTGCTGCCAATGACTGGAACGAACTGCAAAGTCACTGAAGCTGGAGACTCATATCTCCCTCACTAGCTTTAAGCAGCAGCTGTCAGAGCACTCACAGATCACTGCACCTGTACATAGCCWATCTGTAAACAGCCCATCTATCTACCTCATCCCCATACTGTATTTATTTATTTATCTTGCTCCTTTGCACCCCAGTATCTCTACTTGCACATTKATCTTCTGCACATCTACCATTCCAGTGTTTAATTGCAATATTGTAATTACTTCGCCACCATGGCCTATTTATTGCCTTACCTCCCTAATCTTACCTCATTTGCACTCCCTGTATATTTTCTTTTACTGTATATGACGTTGTTTTTGTGTTATTCCATGTGTAACTCTTATTGTTGTATGTGTCGAAATTGCTATGCTTTATCTTGGCCAGGTCGCAGTTGCAAATGAGAACTTGTTCTAACTAGCCTACTGGTTAAATAAAGGTTAAATAAAAATTAAAATAAACTGGCTTTATCAATAAGTGCATCGAGGACGTTATCCCCACAGTGACTGTACGTGCATACCCAACCAGAAGCCATGGATTACAGACAACATTCGCACTGAGCTAAAGGGTAGAGCTGCTGCTTTCAAGGTGCGGGACTCTAACCCGAAGCTTACAAGAAATCTGCCATGCTCTGCCACACCATGAAACAGGCAAAGCGTCATACAGGGCTAAGATTAATTACTAACACCGCTCCGATGCTCGTTTATGTGGCAGGCTTGCAAACGATTACCAGGACTTGTGCTCCGGGGATGTTGCGACAACTGGAGGTGTCTTCACTGACATTTTCAATATGTCCTGATTGAGTCTGTAATACAAACATGTTTCAAGCAGCCACCATAGTCTCCTGTGCCCAAGAACACAAAGGCAACCTGCCTAAATGACTACCGACCCATAGCCTCACGTCTGTAGCCATGAAGTGCTTGAAAGTTATAATGGCTCACCGTCAACACCCTTATCCCAGAAACCCTAGACCCACTCCAATTTTGATTACGCCCAACCGATCCACAGATGATGTAATCCCTTTCCAAACCTGGACAAAAGGAACACTTATGTGAGAATGCTATTCATTGACTACAGCTCAACGTTCAACACCATAGTACCCTCAAGCTCATCACTAAGCTAAGGATCCTGGGACTAAACACCTCCCTCTGCAACTGGATCCTGGACTTCCTGACGGGCTGCCCCCAGTGGTGAGGGCAGTAGCAACACATCTGCCACGCTGATCCTCAAACTGGAGCTCCACAGGGATGCATGCTCAGTCCCCTTCTGTACTCCCTGTTCCCACGATGTATGGCCAGGCACGACTCCAACACCATCAATACGTTTTTCAGACGACACAACAGTGATAGGCTGATCACAGCGAGGCAGCCTATTCAACGAGGCAGCCTATTCGGAGGAAGTCAGAGACCTGGACATGTGTGCCAGAATAACAACTTATCCCTCAACGTATACCAAGACTAAGGAGATAATTGTGGACTACAGAAAAGTAGACCGAGCACGCCCCATTCTCATCGACGGGCTGTAGTGGAGCAGGTTGAGAGCTTCAAGTTCCTTCGGTGTCCACATCAACAACAAACTAGAATGGTCCAAACAACCAAGACAGTCGTGAAGAGGCACAACAAGCCTATCCTCTCAGGAAACTAAAAAGATGGGATCCTCAAAAGGTTGTACAGCTGCAACATCGAGAGCATCCTGACTGGTTGCATCACTGGTTCGGCAATTGCTCGGCCTCTGACCGCAAGGCACTACAGAGGTAGTCTGTCACGGCCCAGTACTCACTGGGGCTAAGCTGCCTGCCATCCAGGACCTCTACACCAGGCGGTGTCAGAGGAAGGCCCTAAAAATGTCATGACCCAGACACCCCAGTCATAGACTGTTCTCTCTACTACCGCATGGCAAGAGGTACCGGAGTGTCAAGTCTAGGAAAAAAAGGTTCTCAACAGTTTTTACCCAAGCCATAAGACTCCTGAACTGGTAATCAAATGGCTACCTGAACTATTTGCATTGTATTCCCCCCACACAACCCCCCCCCACCCCCCGAACCCTCTTTTTACGCTGCTGCTACTCTCTGTTTTCAATATACGCATAGTCACTTTTACTACATTCATGGCTAACGGGTTATCTGCATTGTGTCCAGCCACCCCATGCCAACCCCTCTTTTACGCTACTGCTACTCTCTGTTCATATATGCATAGTCACTTTAACCATATCTACATGTACATACTACCTCAATCAGCCTGACTAACCAGTGTCTGTATGTAGCCTCGCTACTTTTATAGCCTCGCTACTGTATATGCCGCTTTATTATGTGTTATTCTTTACTTACCTATTGTTCACCTAACACCTTTTTTGTACTATTGGTTAGAGCCTGTAAGTAAGCATTTCACTGTAAGGTGTTGTATTCGGCGCACATGACAAATAAACTTTGATTTGATTTGAGCTACGAGTGGTTCAGCGGTCTAAGGCACTACATCTCAGTGCAAGAGGTGTCACTACAGTCCCCGGTTTGACTCCAGGTTGAAACACATCTGGCCGTGAGTGGGAGTCCCATAGAGCGGTGCACATAATGCCCAGCGTCGTCCGGGTTTGGCTGGGGGGGTAGGCTGTCATTGTAAATAAGAATTTGTTCTTAACTGACTTGCCTAGTTATAAAAATAAAACATTAGACTTTTACTCAAGTTGTATTTAACTGGCTGACTTTCACTTTTACTTGAGTAACTTTCTATTAAAAAGTATCTATACTTTTACTCAAGTATTACAATTGGGTACTTTTTCAACCACCGCAAGCGTGTGTGTGTGTACTCGCACCTGTGTTTATACATGCGTGTGTGTGAAGTAACAGCAGATGTATTTTAGACTTGCTAGTTGATCTCATTATTCATCTTGTTGTTTATTCTCCTTCCAACCCCTCATGCGTTACACAGTGAGGTTGACAGTTTCACTGTGAAAGCCCTCAGGCTCTGTGGTTCTGTTGTCTCTCTTGTTTGTCTCTCGCTAGAGAAAGACTAACTTCTCCATACAAGTCAAGACTACAGGGAGAAATTCAATCATATTTTTTTTTTCTTTTCACAAAGCCTTGCTTGTATAGCGTCTGTGGCAGAAGCTGTTGCAGCTACGCTGAYCCATCCACCAGCTCCATCTTTATTTCAATTGATTTCACATCCAGCTGTATAAGGATAGATTCTGAATTATATTTTGGAAAGCATATTGATTATATTATTTTTTTAAACTATTAAGCTTGGATTTCCTATACAGGTCTAAGAACTCTTTCACTGTGTTGATTAGACATACCMTAATAACCCAACGGTTGCTTCCTATCCTAGACTATGATGGCATCCTCTATCAAAACACACAAGACCTTTCTTTTGCGATTAAGATGTAATTTATAATTATCTTTGCAGAGTCATTCTTGGATGCCATTATAATATATATATTTTTTAGAACAATGTCTGAATCACTAAATTGACTGTCACTCCCAAACAGAAAACAACTGCATTGGAACCACTTTCTTTTTAAATGTATAAACTTGAATGTCCCTGTATAAATTAACAAGACTTACACTACTGCTTTCGAAAACAGCAGCGATGGTAAAACAAGATCTTTCACATACAACGGCCCAGCTGACTGGAGTAATTTATCTATGGAAATCAGGGCACTACAAGCACACTGTCAACTTAAGAAAGACCTTTGTCAAATGTTAAGGACAAGCTGTTTGTGTTTTTAACTAATAGAAACATCACCATGTGAAGARATTTATAAATATGTACAGTACCAGTCAAAAGTTTGGACACAGCTACTCATTTCAGGGTTTTTCTTTATTTTTTACTATTTTCTACATTGTAGAATAATATCTAAGACAGCAAAACTATGAAATATGACATATTGAATCATGTGGTAAGCAAAAATGTYTTAAACAAATCAAAATATATTTTATATTTGAATTCTTCAAAGTAGCCACCCGTTGCCTTGATMATAGCTTTGCACACTCTTGGCATTCTCTCAACCAGCTTCACCTGGAATGTTTTTCCAACAGTCTTGAAGGAGTTCCCACACATGCTGAGCACTTGTTTGCAGCTTTTCCTTCACTCTGCGGTCCAACTCATCCCAAACCATCTCAATRGGGTTGAGGTCGGGTGATTGTGAACACTCTCTTTCTCTTTCTTGMTAAAATATCTCTTACACATGCCTGGAGGTGTGTTGGGTCATTTTTCTCAAAAACAAATGATAGTCATACTAAGCGCAAACCAGATGGGATGGCGTATCGCTGCGGAATGCTGTGGTAGCAATGCTGGTTCTAATAAATAACTACTTCAAATAAATACATATTCTATTCTACAGTGGCTCCTCTTGAAAGTTGTTTGGTTTGAAAAAAATAACATCTTGACTCTGGAATAGTCCGCATAATTTAATTGTATTAGTCAGCCCATTAACTTCATGTGTAATAGTCAGCCCATTAACTTCATGTGTATTAGTCAGCCCATTAACGTCATGTGTATTAGTCAGCCCATTAACTTCATGTGAAATAGTCAGCCCATTAACTTCATGTGTAATAGTCAGCCCATTAACTTCATGTGTAATAGGCAGCCCATTAACTTCATGTGTAATAGTCAGCCCATTAACTTAATGTGAATTAGTCAGCCCATTATCTTCATGTGAAAAAGTCAGCCCATTAACTTCATGTGTATTAGTCAGCCCATTAACTTCATGTGTAATAGTCAGCCCATTAACTTCATGTGTAATAGTCAGCCCATTAACTTAATGTGAATTAGTCAGCCCATTATCTTCATGTGAAATAGTCAGCCCATTAACTTCATGTGTAATTAGTCAGCCCATTAACTTCATCTGTAATAGTCATCCACTAACTTCACGTGTATTAGTCAGTTTAATTGAATGTGTATTAGTCAGCTTAGTTGAATGTGTATTAGTCAGTTTAACTTGATGTGTAATAGTCATTCTTAATTGAATGTGTAATAATCAGCTTTAATTGAATGTGTATTAGTCAGCTTAATTGAATGTGTATTAGTCAGCTTAATTGAATGTGTATTAGTAGGTTAATTGAATGTGTAATAATCAGCTTAATTGAATGTGTAATAGTCAGCCCATTAACTTCATGTGTAATAGTCAGGTTAATTGAATGTGTATTAGTCAGCTTAATTGAATGTGTAATAGTCAGGTTAATTGAATGTGTAATAGTCAGGTTAATTGAATGTGTAATAGTCAGCTTAATTGATGTGTAATAATCAGCTTAATTGAATGTGTAATAGTCAGCCCATTAACTTCATGTGTAATAGTCAGGTTAATTGAATGTGTATTAGTCAGCTTAATTTAATGTGTATTAATCAGCTTAATTGATTGTGTAATAGTCAGCTTAATTGAATGTGTAATAGTCAGCTTAATTGAATGTGTAATAGTCAGCTTAATTGAATGTGTAATAGTCAGCTTAACTTGATGTGTATTAGTCAGTTTAATTGAATGTGTAATAGTCAGTTTAACTTGATGTGTAATAGTCAGCTTAATTGAATGTGTATTAGTCAGCTTAATTGAATGTGTAATAGTCAGCTTAACTTGATGTGTATTAGTCAGCTTAACTTGATGTGTATAGTCAGCTTAATTGAATGTGTATTTAGTTTAATTGAATGTGTAATAGTCAGTTTAACTTGTGTGTAATAGTCAGCTTAATTGAATGTGTATTAATCAGCTTAATTGAATGTGTATTAGTCAGTTTAATTGAATGTGTAATAGTCAGCTTAACTTGATGTGTAATAGTCAGCTTAATTGAATGTGTATTAGTCAGTTTAATTGAATGTGTATTAGTAGCTTAACTTGATGTGTATTAGTCATTTAACTTGATGTGTATAGTCAGTTTAATTGAATGTGTATTAATCAGTTTAATTGAATGTGTATTAGTCAGCTTATTGAATGGTGTATTAGTCAGTTTAATTGAATGTGTATTAGTCAGCTTAACTTGATGTGTATAAGTCAGCTTAATTGAATGTGTATTAGTCAGCTTAATTGAATGTGTAATAGTCATCTTAATGAATGTGTAATAGTCAGTTTAACTTGATGTGTATTAATCCGCTTATTTGAATGTGTAATAGTCAGTTTAATTGAATGTGTAATAGTCAGTTTAATTGAATGTGTAATAGTCAGTTTAACTTGATGTGTAATATCAGCTTAACTTGATGTGTATTAATCCGCTTAATTGAATGTGTATTAGTCAGCTTAACTTGATGTGTATTAATCCGCTATGAATGTGTATTAGTCAGTTTAATTGAATGTGTAATAGTCAGCTTAACTTGATGTGTATTAATCCGCTTAATTGAATGTGTATTAGTCAGCTTAACTTGATGTGTATTAATCCGCTTAATTGAATGTGTATTAGTCAGTTTAATTGAATGTGTAATAGTCAGTTTAATTGAATGTGTAATAGTCAGTTTACTTGATGTTAATAGTCAGCTTAATTGAATGTGTATTAATGAGTTTAATTGAATGTGTATTACTCAGCTTAATTGAATGTGTATTAGTCATCTTAATTGAATGTGTAATAATCAGCTTAATTGAATGTTGTATTAGTCAGTTTAATTGAATGTGTATTAGTCAGCTTATTTGAATGTGTAATAGTCAGCTTAACTTGATGTGTATTAATCAGCTTAATGAATGTGTATTAGTCAGCTTATTTGAATGTGTAATAGTCAGCTTAACTTGATGTGTATTAATCAGCTTAATTGAATGTGTAATAGTCGTTATTTGATGTGTATTAGTCAGCTTAATTGAATGTGTATTAGTCAGCTTAATTGAATGTGTAATAGTCATCTTAATTGAATGTCTATTAATCAGCTTAATGAATGTGTAATAGTCAGCTTAACTTGATGTGTATTAGTCAGCTTATTGAATGTGTATTAGTCAGCTTAACTTGATGTGTATTAGTCAGCTTAATTGAATGTGTAATAGTCAGCTTAACTGATGTGTATTAGTCAGCTAATTGATGTGTAATAGTCGCTTAATTGAATGTGTATTAGTCAGCTTAACTTGATGTGTATTAATCCGCTTAATTGAATGTGTATTAGTCAGTTTAATTGAATGTGTAATAGTCAGCTTAACTTGATGTGTATTATCCGCTTAATTGAATGTGTATTAGTCAGCTTAACTTGATGTGTATTAATCGCTTAATTGAATGTGTATTAGTCAGTTTAATTGAATGTGTAATAGTCAGTTTAATTGAATGTGTAATAGTCAGTTTAACTTGATGTGTAATAGTCAGCTTAATTGAATGTGTATTAATGAGTTTAATTGAATGTGTATTACTCAGCTTAATTGAATGTGTATTAGTCATCTTAATTGAATGTTGTAATAATCAGCTTAATGATGTGTATTAGTCAGTTTATTGAATGTGTATTGTCAGCTTATTGAATGTGTAATAGTCAGCTTAACTTGATGTGTATTAATCAGCTTAATTGAATGTGTATTAGTCAGCTTATTTGAATGTGTAATAGTCAGCTTAACTTGATGTGTATTAATCAGCTTAATTGAATGTGTAATAGTCAGGTTATCTTGATGTGTATTAGTCAGCTTAATTGAATGTGTATTAGTCAGCTTAATTGAAATGTGTAATAGTCATCTTAATTGAATGTCTATTAATCAGCTTAAATGAATGTGTAATAGTCAGCTTAACTTGATGTGTATTAGTCAGCTTAATTGAATGTGTATTCAGTCTTAACTTGATGTGTATTAGTCAGCTTAATTGAATGTGTAATAGTCAGCTTAACTTGAATGTGTATTAGTCAGCTTAATTGATAGTGTAATAGTCAGCTTAATTGAATGTGTATTAGTCAGCTTATTGAATGTGTATTAGTCAGCTTAATTGAATGTGTATTAGTCCCTTAATTGAATGTGTAATAGTCAGCTTAATTGAATGTGTATTAGTCACTTTAACTTGATTTGTATTAGTCAGGTTAATTGAATGTGTATTAGTCAGCTTAACTTGATGTATATTAGTCAGGTTAATTGAATGTGTATTAGTCACTTTAACTTGATTTTGTATTAGTCAGGTTAATTGAATGTGTATTAGTCAGTTAATTGAATTGTATAGTCGCTTAACTTATGTGTATTAGTCAGCTTAACTTGATGTGTATTAGTCAGCTTAATCTGATGTGTTATTAGTCAGGTTAATTGAATGTGTATTGTCAGCTTAACTTGATGTGTATTAGTCAGCTTACTTGATGTGTATTAGTCAGCTTAATTGAATGTGTATTAGTCAGGTTAATTGAATGTGTAATAGTCAGCTTAATTGAATGTGTATTAGTCAGGTTAATTGAATGTTATTAGTCACTTTAACTGATGTGTATTAGTCAGCTTAATTGAATGTGTATTAGTCAGCTTAACTTGATGTGTAATAGTCAGCTTAATTGAATTGTGTATTAGTCAGTTTAATTGAATGTGTATTAGTCAGCTTAACTTGATGTGTATTAGTCATCTTAACTTGATGTGTAATAGTCAGTTTAATTGAATGTGTATTAATCAGCTTATTGAATGTGTAAAGTCAGCTTAACTTGATGTGTATTAGTCATCTTAACTTGATGTGTATTAGTCAGCTTAACTTGATGTGTATTAGTCAGCTTAATTGATGTTAATAGTCAGCTTAATTGAATGTGTATTAGTCAGTTTAACTTGATGTGTATTAGTCAGGTTAATTGAATGTGTATTAGTCATCTTAACTTGATGTGTAATTAGTCATCTTAACTTGATGTGTAATAGTCAGCTTAATTGAATGTGATTAGTCAGTTTAATTGAATGTGTATTAGTCAGGTTAATTGAATGTGTATTAGTCATCTTAATTGATGTGTATTTAGTCATTTAACTTGATGTGTAATAGTCAGCTTAATTGAATGTGTATTAGTCAGTTTAATTGAATGTGTATTAGTCAGTTTAACTTGATGTGTATTAGTCTCTAACTTGATGTGTAATAGTCAGCTTAATTGAATGTGTATTAATCAGTTTAATTGAATGTGTATTAGTCAGCTTAATTGAATGTGTATTAGTCAGTTTAATTGAATGTGTATTAGTCAGCTTAATTGATGTGTATTAGTCAGCTTAATTGAATGTGTATAGTCATCTTAATTGAATGTGTAATAGTCAGTTTAACTTGATGTGTATTAATCCGCTTATTTGAATGTGTAATAGTCTTTAGTTTAATTGAATGTGTTAATAGTAAGTTAATTGAATGTGTAATAGTCAGTTTAACTTGATGTGTAATAGTCAGCTTAACTTGATGTGTATTAATCCGCTTAATTGGATGTGTATTAGTCAGCTTAACTTGATGTGTATTAATCCGCTTAATTGAATGTGTATTAGTCAGTTTAATTGAATGTGTAATAGTCAGCTTAACTTGATGTGTATTAATCCGCTTAATTGAATGTGTATTAGTCAGCTTAACTTGATGTGTATTAATCCGCTTATTGAATGTGTATTAGTCAGTTTAATTGAATGTGTAATAGTCAGTTTTAACTTGATGTGTAATATGCAGCTTAACTTGAATGTGTATTAATCAGTTTAATTGAATGTGTATTAGTCAGCTTAATTGAATGTGTATTAGTCATCTTAATTGAATGTTGTAATAATCAGCTTAATTGAATGTGTATAAGTCAGTTTAATTGAATGTGTATTAGTCAGCTTAATTTGAATGTGTATTAGTCAGCTTAACTTGATGTGTATTAATCAGCTTAATTGAATGTGTATTAGTCAGTTTATTGAATGTGTATTAGTCAGCTTAATTTGAATGTGTAATAGTCAGCTTAACTTGATGTGTATTAATCAGCTTAATTGAATGTGTATTAGTCAGCTTATTTGAATGTGTAATAGTCAGCTTAACTTGATGTGTATTAATCAGCTTAATTGAATGTGTAATAGTCAGGTTATCTTGATGTGGTAT
>NW_019942836.1:141918-148756 GCF_002910315.2 Salvelinus sp. IW2-2015
CAGGCTGCACGGTCGAACTTATTTCGGCCAACTCTCTGTGCGTCTCTTTTTAAATGGTTCAGAGGGTCTGTGTTGGTAGTAGCTGTTACCCCGAGGGGTAGTAGGGTCAGTCTTGTGGTAGAGTAGGGGTTCGATAGCCATCAGAGTGCCCGGAGTCGTTCGTTGTCTCGTAGATCTTTACCATGTGTAGTGTGTGTAGTGTGTATCTGTGTAAAACTAAAAATAAGGCGGTAAGAGAAAAGTACAATGAAGAATAATAGCCAAAGGAGTACCCTGAATCCGTGTGGAACCTGCCTTCCTTACAGCTGCACAACGGGTCTAGGGGATAGCCCAGCCACGACGCGGTTTCTGCCTTACTCGGCTTCAATCAGAGGTGGCAGGGAGGGAGAAAAAGGTGCAAAAAGAAAAGGTGCAACTTAGGTCTCAATGCGGGTAAAAGCCGATTATGGACCTGAAAAATTTAGGGTGTGTGTGGGTGTATGTGTGGTGGAGGGTCGACGGGTCTAAGAAGGTATATGAAGGTTCCGTCGTGGGGTAGTACCAGCTGGAGTCTTAGATGCAGGTGAGGTGTCTTTATAGGGAGTAGTGTTATAGCTAGGAGCCCCAGTTTGAATCTTTGATTTGAATGCCAGTGTGGAGGGAGCCCCAGTTATGTCTTTATCCAGGTGGAAGTGTCTTTATAGGGGATAGCGTTATAGCTAAGAGCCCCGTCGATTTAATGAGATATCAGTGGGAGGGAGTCCCAGTTGATTTGTCTGTATCCAGGGTGAGGTGTGTTTGTGATAGGGGATAGCGTATTGTAGCTAGAGCCCAGCGATCCGTTTGAGTTGAGATGCAGTGCGGGGAGGGAGCCCCAGTTGATGGTCTGTATCCAGGTTTGAGGTGTCTTTTATGGGGAAGTAGCGTATAGCTAGAGCCCAGTTGATCCGTTGAGTGAGTTGCCAGTTGGAGGAGGGAGCCCCAGTTGATTAATCTTGATCCAGGTGAGGTGTCGTTTATAGGTAGTACGTATAGCTTAGAGGCCCAGATCGATCCGTTTGAGAAGAGGTTGTCTTTGTAGCGTTCCAGCTTGGGGTCTTTGGCCAGTGGATGGCGTTGGGGTCTCCTGACCCTAATGATGCTGCAGACTTTTTTTTTTTTTTTTTATCTTATTTTAACAGGGAAAACAGACTGAGACCTGGATCTCTTTTACGGGCTGTGGCCTTGTAAACATGTTGAACATGTACAGTTTTAGACATACAGACAAGAACATTTTCAAAAACATACACAAATTCAACAGAAACCAATCACAGACAACATCATGATTGACCTTCCATAAACATTTTTAAAAATGGGCAAGGGAAACACCAGAGTGTCTAACTTAAGTTGTATCTCAGTTTTGTTCCATAATAAAGGTCAAAAGGAACTGAAGGCAGTCCTACCCAACTCTGTGGAGACCTCAGGAGTCTCTAATGTAAATCCACATCTGTGAATTGTTTTAAAATTAGTACATTTGTTTGGAAATTTATATGATGATATATATGGAGGTAGTTTTAAAGAAGTGCTTTATAAATTTAAACAAGAGGAGCATGTGCTCTCGCCTCACAGATAGAGAGACCCAACCACATGTTGATTATAGGATACAGTGAGAGTTCTGTAACTATCACCCGTGATAAACCTGAGTGCACCAATGGTAAAGTAGCATCCAGTGGTTTTTAATGTGATTTGCCCGATGCATGCATATAGATAATATCACCATAATCTAAAAACGGACATAAAAGTAGCCTGCCACCAATTTTTTTTTCCTATTACAAGGACAGACAAGCCCTGTTTCTGTAAAGGGAATCCTTTCTTGAATTTGAGCTTGTTTCCCAATTCCAGTAACATGTTTTTTAAAAGAAGCCTATCATCTACCATACCCCTAAGTATTTATATGCAGAGACCCTATTTGATTTGAAGTACCATCCAAGCTAGTGAGTTACAAACTTGTTTCTAACAGGTTTAGACCTAGAAAAAAACAAAGACTGAGGGTGCTTACTCCTTTTATAGGAAAAGATAGCAAATGTGGTTAGCCGAAGGTCGATCCTATTGGTTCATCAGGTTGGCATGAGGTGTACATTGTGAGAGGCATGCTCGTGTTCGTCATCCAATGAGAAATTTCCGTTTTTTTTAGGATGTGGCGGTCTGTTCGTCTGTTAAGTGATGGGGAGGCCTCCATCGTTGATTCCTATGGGGGCAATAGTAGTAGGAAAGTAACACTTTGCTTTTTGGGGTGCTGTTGGGTTGTGGGTGTCCGAGACGGTACCAGGTCAATTTTAGGTAAGACTAGAAAGTCTTAGGGGGTCAAGATGAGCCATACGTGGAGTTCCTGAGATGTGTAGAAGTATAATAGATTCCCCCTGTCAAACGGTTGTGTCTTTGACTTTGTGTCGCCATTACTTGGTGTGTTAGGTTTGGAGCGGTGCTGCTCTTAGGTTGAGAGTTGTGGGCCTGGGAAGAACCCAAGATAAGGTTCTGTTGGTGACAGGAAGGTTGAGGTAGAGTAGACATCCGTAGGAACATAATGAATCAATAGTTGGGGTTCTAGGTGACCATAGGTCTTGTTATTGAGCACTTCAAATGTGGTTGGAATATGTTTTCCCGCTTTTGAAGTCACGTAATTTAAGTGTAGTTGAAATGCGATGTGCAGTTAGATACTTTGCTTGGGGGTATGTTTGGGTTGTGGGTGTCCGAGAGGTACCAGGTCAATTTTAGGTAAGACTAGAAGGTTTCTTAGGGGTCAAGATGAGCCATTTTACTGGAGTTTCCTGTGATGTGTAGAAGTATAATAGATCCCCCTGTCAAAACGGCCTTCGAATAAATGCAAGAAACGAGTGTGTTTGACCTTTTGTGTCGCATTGAACTTTGTGTGTTAGCGTTTGGAGCGGTCTGGCTCTAGTTTTGTGAGTTGTGGGGCCTGGGAATAACCCAAGATAAGGTTCTGTGGTGACAAGGACGGTTGAGGGGTAGGTAGACATCCGTAGGAACATTAATGAATCAATTAGGTTGCGGGTTTCTAGGTGGACCCATAGGTCTGTTATGAGCCTTCAAATTGTGGTGGAGAATTTTTCCCGCTTTTGAAGTCACCGTAATTAAGTGTAGTGAAATGCGCATGTGCAGTAGATTACTTGCTTTTGGGGCGACTTTTGGGTGTGGGTGTCCGAGAGGTACCAGGTCAATTTTAGGTAAGACGTAGAAGTCTTAGGGGTCAAGATGAGCCAACGTGGAGTTCCTGTGATGTGTAGACATGGTATAATAGATCCCCCTGGTTGAAAAACGGTGTGTTTGACCTTGTGTCAGCCATTGACTTGTGTGTTTAGCGTTTGGAGCGGTCTGCTCTAGTTGAGAGTTTGGGCCTGGGAAAAAACCTCAAGATTAAGGTTCTGTTGGTGACAGGAACACGGTTTAGGGTAGAAGTAGACATCCGAGGAAACATAATGAATCAATTAGTTGGGGTTCTAGTGCACCCATAGGGTCTTGTTATGAAGCCTTTCAATGTTGGTGGAGATTATTTTCCCGCTTTTTGAAGTCACGTCATTAAGTGTAGTGAAATGCATGGTGTGCAGTAGACACTTTGCTTTTTGGGTAACGTTTGGGTTGGGGTGTCCGAGAGGGTACCAGCTTCAGGGACAAACAACTTACAACTTGCTGCCAAAACCTTGCCAACGAATGCCCAAGAGATGCCAGGGTGCAGAGCCATTGAAGAAAGCGTGCAGTATGTGTCACCCAACACACTTCTCCTGGGCCGAGCCTTCTCAGCGGTGAGATTCAGACATTTGACTTTGCGAACGTTACCCTTACAAGAGACTCAGAGAGATGCAAACAGTCAACAAGTATCTGGAGGTTCTGAGGCCAGCTTGCGGCCCCAAACTTATTTCGAGAAGTAAAATGGCACACTTCATAATCGCAACGTTGCTGTCGGATGATATTGTCTGGTTGTCTGCGAATGTGACCAAAATGCAATGAGGGGCCAATTAAGCTAGGACGGTTGGTGAGCGTTAATCCAGATGCTAAGGCATTGTTTCGAGACGGTGTGGAACCGTCAAATGCGTCCAAAGCTCCCTTGCGTTCTTGTCAACAAAACCCGCCACTTAAACCGGCCATCGGCCAAAGTCCTGAAAGAAGCTACGCAAACCACAGTCATGCACAGAGATGTTCGACGCCTGATTGTCGTTGCTACCAGTTTGAGGATCAAACTCGGAGCTGACCGGCAGGTATGTAGGTTGCTGATTTACGATTCTTCTCATCTTGTTTCCGTTGGGAAGATTTGAGATGGGAGGTGTGCTGACAACTGCCTGGGAGCTCCTCAGGTGGTGAAACTCCTCCTCTTTCAAATCGTGGTGAACCAGGTGGAACAAATTCTTCCAGGCAATCAGGGGCTGCCAGACCTGGCTCTGCTGTTGTCGTTTAGACCGCAGTGAAAAGGAGCATTTTATAACACCACAAAGACCAAGGAAACTTCATCTTTGTTGATCAAGGTGACTGTGCAAGTCCAAGGCCCTCACCACAAAACTGCTGAAAGAACAGGCCGTTTTAAGCGCCATATTGGCCATGCTGGTATTAATCAGCTTAATTGAATGTGTAATAGTCAGCTTAACTTGATGTGTATTAGTCAGCTTAATTGAATGTGTATTAGTCAGCTTAATTGAATGTGTAAAAGTCATCTTAATTGAATGTCTATTAATCAGCTTAATTGATGTGTAATAGTCAGCTTAACTTATGTGTATTAGTCAGCTTAATTGAATGTGTATTAGTCAGCTTAATTGAATGTGTAATAGTCATTCTTAATGAATGTCTATTAATCAGCTAATTGAATGTGTATTAGTCAGCTTAATTGATGTGTATTAGTCAGCTTAATTGAAAGTGGTATAGTCAGCTTAATTGAATGTGTATTAGTCAGCTTAATTGAATGCTTATTAGTCAGCTTAATTGAATGTGTATTAGTCAGCTTAATTTGAATGTGTAATAATCAGCTTAATTGAATGTGTATTAGTCAGGTTAATTGAATGTGTATTAGTTATTCAATTGAAATGACTCATCCACCTAATCACAACCCGTCTTTGTTTCCTATATAATGTCTTCTGTGGAACAGTATAGCAGCTGCTCCAGGGTGATTTTTGGGGGGGGGTTAAAGCTAACCAAATTGACAGTGTAATAGTCAGCTTAACGTTATGTGTATTTATTTAGTATTCAAATGAAGTCAGAGTCATTCACCCAATCACCAACGTTTCTCTGTTTCCTTCATTAATTACTTATAGTATGACTGTAACCTTTTACTGTTTTATATAACCTATCTAAAGCCAGGTTTTACAGTGACACTGTTCTTTTATGGTTTGTTTTAATGTGTATTTGCCCAATAAACTGAGGCAGAGACAAAGTGTTGGTCCCAAATGACATCCTGATCCCTATACAGTGCATTCAGAAAGTATTCAGACCCCGTGACTTTTTCCACATTTTCTTCTGATACAGCTTTATTCTAAAATGGATTCAAAAAATGTTTCCTTCTAAACAATCTACACATAATGACAAAGCGAAAACAGGTTTTTAGACATTTTTGCAAATGTAAAATAAATAAATAACAGAAATACCTWATTTACATAAATATTCAGACACCTTGCTATGAGACTCGAAATTGAGCTCAGGTGCATCCTGTTTCCATTGATCATCCTWGAGCTGTTTCTCCAACTTGATTGGAGTCCTTCTGTAGTAAAARCAATTGATTGGACATGATTTGGAAAGGCACACACCTGTCTATATAAGCTCCCACAGTCGACAGTGCATGTCAGAGCAAAAACCAAGCCATGAGGTTGAAGGAATTGTACGTAGAATTSCGAAACAGGATTGTGTCGAGGCAGCGATCTGGGGAAGGGTATCAAAAAATGTCTGCAGCATCAAAGGTGCCCAAGAGCACAGTAGCCTCCATTCTTAAATGGAAGAAGTTTGGAACCACCAAGACTCTTCCTGTAGCTGGCCGCCCGGCCAAACTGAGCAAACGGGGGAGAGGAGCCTTGGTCAGGGAGGTGACCAAGAACCCGGTGTGGATGAGAGACATGGCTAGGTTTGTGTTGGTGAGAGACATGGCCGGGGTAGGTTTTGTGTGGGTGAGAGACATGGCTAGGTTTGTGTTGGTGAGAGACATGGCTAGGTTTGTGTTGGTGAGAGACATGGTCGGGGCTAGGTTTTGTGTTGGTGAGAGACATGGTAGGTTTGTGTGGATGAG
Source organism: Salvelinus sp. IW2-2015 (assembly GCF_002910315.2). Lineage (NCBI taxonomy): Eukaryota > Metazoa > Chordata > Actinopteri > Salmoniformes > Salmonidae > Salvelinus > Salvelinus sp. IW2-2015. The sequence goes on from NW_019942836.1 coordinate 148,157, forward strand.
AGACATGGCTAGGTTTGTGTGGATGAGAGACTGGCTAGGTTTTGTGTTGGTGAGAGACATGGCTAGGTTTTGTGGATGAGAGACATGGTCGGGGCTAGGTTTGTGTTGGTGAGAGACATGGCTAGGTTGTGTGGATGAGAGACATGGCTAGGTTTGTGTTGGTGAGAGACATGGTCGGGGGCTAGGTTTGTGTGGGTGAGAGCATGGCTAGGTTTGGTGGTGAGAGACATGGCTAGGTTTTGTGGTGAGAGACATGGCTGGTAGGTTTGTGTGGATGAGAGACATGGCTAGGTTGTGTGGTGAGAGACATGGCTAGGTTTGTGTGGGTGAGAGACAGGGCTAGGTTTGTGTGGGTGAGAGACATGGCAGGTTTGTGTGGGTGAGAGACATGGTCGGGGCTAGGTTTGTGTGGGTGAGAGACATGGCTAGGTTTGTGTGGATGAGAGACATGGTCGGGGGTAGTTGTGTGGATGAGAGACTGGTCGGGGGCTAGGTTTTGTGTGGGTGAGAGACATGGTGGGGGCTAGGTTTGTGTTGGTGAGAGACATGGTCGGGGGCTAGGTTTTGTGTTGGTGAGAGAGGAGAAGAGAAAGAAGCATA
>NW_019942836.1:153732-162576 GCF_002910315.2 Salvelinus sp. IW2-2015
GATGGTCACTCTGACAGAGCTCCAGAAGTTCCTCTGTGGAGATGGGAGAACCTTCCAGAAGGACAACTATTTCTCTCATCCACACAAACCTAGCACCCGAACATGTCTCTCATCCACACCAACCTAGCCATGTCTCTCATCCACACAAACCTAGCCACTGGCCATGTCTCTCATCCACACCAAACCTAGCCCACGATCATGTCTCTGTATGTGTCACAAATTACACCCTATTATTCCATATACAGTGTACCCATAGACATGATCGGGGGCTAGGTTTGTGTGGATGAGAGACAGGATCAGGGGCTAGGTTTGTGTGGATGAGAGAACATGACTATGTTTGTGTGGATGAGAGACATGACTATGTTTGTGTGGATGAGAGACATGACTATGGTTTGTGTGGATGAGAGACATGATCGGAGTGCTAGGTTTGTGTGGATGAGAGACATGGCCAGGGGCTAGGTTTTGTGTGGATAGAGGACATGGCCAGGGGCTAGGTTTGTGTGATGAGAGACATGGCAGGGGCTAGGTTTGTGTGGATGAGAGACATGGCCAGGGCTAGGTTGTGTGGATGAGAGGACATAGCCAGGGGCTGGTTTGTGTGGATGAGAGACATAGCCAGTGGCTAGGTTTGTGTTGGTGAGAGACATGGCCAGTGGCTAGGTTTGTGTGGTGAGAGACATGTTCAGGGTGCTAGATTTGTGTGGATGACAGACATGGCCGGTGGCTAGGTTTGTGTGGATGAGAGACATGGCCAGGGCTAGGTTTGTGTGGATGAGAGACATAGCCAGGGGCTAGGTTTGTGTGGATGAGAGACATAGCCAGTGGCTAGGTTTGTGTTGGTGAGAGACATGGCCAGTGGCTAGGTTTGTGTTGGTGAGAGACATGTTCAGGGTGCTAGATTTGTGTGGATGAGAGACATGGCGGTGGCTAGGTTTGTGTGGGATGAGAGACATAGCCAGGGGCTAGGTTTGTGTGGTGAGAGACATAGCCAGTGGCTAGGTGTGTGGATGAGAGACATAGCCAGTGGCTAGGTTTGTGTGGTTAGAGACATGTTCAGGGTGCTAGATTTGTGTGGATGACAGACATGGCCGGTGGCTAGGTTTGTGTGGATGAGAGACATGGTCGGAGTGCAAGGTTTGTGTTGGTGAGAGACATGGCCGGTGGCTAGGTTTGTGTGGATGAGAGACATGGCCAGGGGCTAGTTGTGTGGATGAGAGACATGGTCGGAGTGCAAGGTTTGTGTTGGTGAGAGACATGGCCGGTGGCTAGGTTTGTGTGGTGAGAGACATGGCTAAGTTTGTCTGGATAAATACATGGCTAAGTTTGTCTGGATGAGAGACATGGCTAGGTTTGTCTGGATAAGATACATGGCTAAGTTTGTTGGATGAGAGACATGGCTAGGTTGTCTGGTGAAGATACATGGCTAAGTTTGTCTGGATGAGAGACATGGCTAGTTGTGTGGGTGAGAGACAGGCTAGGTTTGTGTGGATGAGAAGACATGGCTATGTTGTTTGGATAAGAGACATGGCTAGGTTTGTGTTGGTGAGAGACAGGGCCGGTGGCTAGGTTTGTGTGGGTGAGAGACATGGCTAGGTTGGTGTGGATGAGAGACATGGCTAGGTTGGTGTGGATGAGAGACATGGCTAGGTTGGTGTGGATGAGAGACATGGCTAGGTTTGTGTTGGTGAGAGACATGGCCGATGGCTAGGTTTGTGTGGGTGAGAGACATGGCTAGGTTTGTGTTGGTGAGAGACATGGCGGTGGCTAGGTTTGTTTTGGTGAGAGACATGGCTAGGTTTGTGTTGGTGAGAGACATGGGCGGTGGCTAGGTTGGTGTGGATGAGAGACATGGCTAGGTTGTGGTGTGGATGAGAGACATGGCATAGGCTTTGGTGTGGATGAAGAGACATGGCTAGGTTATCAGCACAAGGATTGTGTGTAATTGATTTAGTAAGTCTGAGAGGCCTCAGATTGCAACCCAAATTGAATTGAATTGCTTCTCTGCTCCACTTTGCTCTTCTCTGATGCTCTGACTGTACCCCTACAGGCAGAGAGAGAGATAAAGAGAGGGAGGGAGGGAGAAGGATAGAGAGAGAGAGGTAGGGAGGGATGGAGAGAGAGAGACATTCAGTGCCAAGACAGCGAGAGAAGAGAGAGAGAGCCGACATAGCTTCCTGTTTGAAAGAACCTGCACTCTGAGCACCCCAACCCTAAGATGAGAGCAGGGAAAATGCAGTTGTTGAGACTGGATTGGTCTGTTTGTGTCACTGCCTTGCTGTCTGTGTCCTCTCCTCTCCCAGTGAGAGAGACAGCACTGCACGAATACAGTGCAGTCATAGAGGTTTTAAACCAAGAGATGTTTCAGGGATTTCTATTGGAGCAGCTTAGGTGTATTGTCCGCACATCCAGTTGGTGTTTTTATTGGAGCGGTCTATATTCAGTTTCTTTGGCACTGAGGGTTAGACAGATAACAAATGGAATGAGGGAGGTGCTTTGTGAGGTCATCAGTTCAGGTGGTTAGCTCTGAAGGTAGGTTGTTTTGTATGTCAGTTAAACATCTTGTTAGTTGAGGATCTTGTTAGTTAAGCGTCTTTGTTGAATTTGTTTCCTGTATGTGGTTTGTTTTGTGGCATCATGAATAATAATCACAGTAGTATCCTACCTAGCAGCTAACTTGAATCCAGCAGGATGTTTTCTCTCTGTGTTTCTCAGCCAGTAGAGCAGAGCCTTGGAGTTCTGTCCTGTGTAACGGTGTAAAATGACCTAAGGGAAACAGGGATTTTAAGAAATGCGACTCCAGATCACCACTTGACAGTAACACTGCCTTGTCTCTGTTGTGTTGCCGCCTTCTGCAAGAGAGATGGAGCAAAAACAGTTCTGACAAAATGTCACCAACCCCCTGAAGGGTAAAAGCTTGTATTTTTCTTATTTATCAATTTTGTCTACATGTCCTTTTTACTCCTTGGAAAGATCAAACCCCAAGACGAGTCATTAATTGTTACTAGTAGGTTGGTAGGTTTTTGTATCTACACTCCTCTCAGTCCAGATTGAGTGGCCCCCTACCCCCATTACCTCTCTGGCCCCAAACCCCATGCTCTCTGGCCCCAAACCCCATGCTCTCTGGCCCCAACCCCCATTACCTCTTTCGACCCAAACCCATGCTCTCTGCTGGCCCCAAACCCCATGCTCTCTGCTGGACCCAAACCCATGCTCTCTGCTGGACCCAAACCCCATGCTCTCTGGCCCCAACCCCATGCTCTCTGGCCCAAACCCCATGCCCTCTCTGCTCCAATCTTTGGTGTAATATTTGGGTAGATTGGTTAGAGTTATAATTAGGCCAATCAACGGTTGTGTGTGTGTGTGTGCGAGCACCTGGGTTACCATGGATTCATTCCTCCTGGAGAAGATAACAGAGGTTTTATCACAACAGATAGACTTGTGAGAATGGTTGTGAAGTGGTGTGTGTGTGTGTGCGTGTGTGTGTGCTTGTGTGTATGGTGAGTGTGGGATCCCCTGGGCCTTGTGTTTGAGACCATAGATTACTGTCCTCCAGGGACCTGTCGTATGTTTCTGCCGCTTCTGAGCCTAAATGTCCCTAGGAATCAATGTACTGGGACCAGGGAGAAACAGGCAGGGGGGAGAGAGAGAGGAGAGAGAGAGGGGAGAGAGAGAGAGAGAGAAGAGAGAGAGAGAGAGAAGAGAGAGAGAGAAGAGAGGAGAGAGGAGAGAGAGAGAGAGAGAGAGAGAGGAGAGAGAGAGAGAGAGAGAAGAGAGAGAGAGAGGAGAGAGAGAGGAGAAGAGAGAGAGACTGAGAGGAGAGAGAAGAGAAGAAGAGAGAGAGAGAGGGAGAGAGAGAGAGAGAGCGCTGAGAGGGAGAGAGAGAGAGAGAGAGAGAGTGAGAGGGAGGGGAGAGAGAGGAGAGGGAGGGAGAGCATGGAGAGGAGGGATGGAGAGAGGGGATGGAGAGGAGGGATGGAGAGGAGGGGATGAGAGGAGAGGGTGGAGGGAGTAGAGAGGAGAGAGGTAGAGAGAAGAAGACAGAGAAGGGGGAGAGAGCGAGGAAAAGGGGAGGAGGAGGTGAGAGGAGGAGAGGGAGGAGGAAGGGACGAGAAAAAGAGAGAGAGCAGAGGGAGATAGAGGAGGGGAGGAGGGAGGGGGGAGGAAGGAGAAAGGGAGAGGAAAAGGAGAGAAGGACGGAGAGACGGCAAGGGAGGGAAGGGAAGGAGAAGGAGGGAAGGGAGGGAGAGGAGAGAGGAGGAGAGCATGAGAGAGGAGATGAGGAGAGAGAGAGACAGAGGAGGGAGGGAGAGCAAGAGGGAGGGGATTGGAGGGGGAGGAGAGAGGGAGGGAGGTAGATGAGAGAGGGAGGGTATGAGAGGAGAGAGGGAGGGATGGAGAAGGAGAGGGAGAATGAGGTAGGAAGAGGAGAGAGGGTGAGGAGAAAGGGAGGAGGGAGAAAGAGGAGAGGAGGATGGGGGAGGCAGGGAGCGAGGGAGAGGAGGGAGATGAGGGGATGAGTAGAGAGGGAAGTAGGAGAGCGAGGGAGAGAAGAAGAGGAGGGAGAGAGAGATGAAGGGAGGAGGGAGGGAGGAGGGAGGGAGAGGAGAGGAGAGGAGAGATTAGGGAGGAGGGAGAATAGAGGAGTGGAGGTGAGGGGGGGGAGAAAGGAGGAGGGGGGAATGGGAGGAAGGTGAGAGAATAGGGTGTAGAAGGAGGGTATCACGGATGGATTGGAAAGGAGGGATGGGTAATGAAAGTATCAGAATGATTAGGATGTGTGCTTCTGTTGCTTGATCTGTCAAAAAACATTTGTGGCAACAGAGGAATTGGATTCGATCTGGATGTAATCACTCTGCCCTCTGTGCCTGTAAAACACACAGCACTAAATTGATCTTGTGCCCAGTAAACACACAGCACTAAATCTGATCTGTGCCATGTTAACACACAGCACTAAATCTGGTCTCAGGGCCCCTATTCAATCAAACACAGTAACCAGGTTTCCAAGTCCAAATCATCTTTCCTCCTGCACCACTAAAAGGCATTTTTGAATTGAAATAGCTATCCAATTGAAGTGTTACTATGAGAAAACGCCCATGTTCTATTTGTACGTGTATGGCAGAAGTTGTTTTCTGACTCCATATAAACGTTCAGTAGTTATCAGTTTCACCTGACTGATGTGATGAGATGCATCTGTTCTGGGTGAGACTCAGGAGAGGTAGACAGAGACAGAGACAGAGACAGAGAGAGACTATATTTTTCATTTTTGGGATGTTAAGATTGCTTTAGGCTGTACTTATAGGTCAATGGAGCAGATAAGTCTGTCTGAGACCTTCGACACCACAGAGAAAATGAGTTTGTATCAAAAAACACTTGGCTGTACAGGAAGTGTCAATGCTATTAATACTGTCTCATTTGGAATCAATCAAACGGCTGACGTTGACGGCACTGTTGGGTTCCCATCCTCCAGCCTTATGCATGACCTCTGGGTCCCATCCCCCAGCTTATACATTGACTCTGGATCCATCCCCCAGCCATATGCATGACCTCTGGGTCCCATCCTCCAGCCTTATACATGACCTCTGGTTCCATCCCCCAGCCTTATGCATGACCTCTGGATCCCATCCCCAGCCTTATGCATGACCTCTGGGTCCATCTCAGCCTATGCTGACCTCTGATCCATCCTCCAGCCTTATGCATGACCTCTGGATCCCATCCTCCCCTTATGCATGACCTCTGGATCCCATCCTCCAGCCTTATGCATGACCTCTGATCCCATCCTCCAGCCTTATGCATGACCTCTGGATCCATCCTCCAGCCTTATGCATGACCTCTGGATCCCATCCTCCAGCCTTATGCATGACCTTCTGGATCCATCCCCAGCCTTATGCATGAATCTGGGTCCCATCCCCCAGCCTTAGCATGACCTCTGATCCCATCCTCCAGCCTTATGCATGACCTCTGGATCCCATCCCCAGCCTTATACATGACCTCTGGGTCCATCCCCCGCCTTATGCATGACCTCTGGATCCCATCTCCAGCCTTATGCATGACCTCTGGGTCATCCCCCAAGCTTATGCATGACTCTGGGTCCATCCCCAGCCTTATGCATGACCTCTGGATCCCATCCTCCAGCCTTATGCATGACCTCTGGTCCCATCCCAGCTTATGCATGACCTCGGATCCATCCCCAGCTTATACATGATCTGGATCCATCCTCCAGCCTTATGATGACCTTCTGGATCCCATCCTCCAGCCTTATTGCATGACCTCTGGATCCCATCCTCCAGCCTTATGCATGACCTCTGGTCCCATCCTCCAGCTTTAATGCATGACCTCTGGATCCATCCTCCAGCTTTATGCATGCACTCTGGTCCCATCCTCCAGCCTTATGCATGACCTCTGGATCCCATCCTCCAGCCTTATGCATGACTCTGGATCCCATCCTCCAGCTTATGCATGACTCTGGTCATCCTCCAGCCTTATGCATGACCTCTGGATCCCATCCTCAGCCTTATGCATGACCTCTGGATCCATCCTCCAGCCTTATACATGACCTCTGGAGTCCCATCCTCAAGCTTATGCATGAACTCTGGATCCCATCCTCCAGCTTATGCATGACTCTGGATCCCATCTCCAGCCTTATGCATGACTCTGGATCCATCCTCCAGCCTTATGCATGACCTCTGGATCCCATCCCTCCAGCCTTAATGCATGACCTCTGGATCCCATCCTCCAGCCTTATGCAATGACCTCTGGATCCATCCACTCGCCTTAATACATGACCTCTGGATCCCATCCTCCAGCCTTATGCATGACCTCTGGACTCCTCCGCCTTATGCATGACCTCTGGATCCCATCCTCGAGCCTTATGCATGACCTCTGGATCCCATCCCCCAGAATTATGCATGACCTTTGGGTCCCATACCCAGCCTTATGCATGACCTCTGGATCCATCCCCAGAATTATGCATGACTTCTGTCATGTTTATGATATGTCTATGTCATGTCACTAACATCAAGGCGGTGACCCGTTCCTGTAGGTTCATGCTCTACAACATTCGCAGAGTACGACCCTGCCTCACAACAGGAAGCGGCGCAGGTCCTAATCAGGCACTTGTCATCTCCCGTCTGGATTACTGCAACTCGCTGTTGGCTGGGCTCCCTGCCTGTGCCATTAAACCCCTACAACTCATCCAGAACGCCGCAGCCCGTCTGGTGTTAACCTTCCCAAGTTCTCTCACGTCACCCCGCTCCCTCCGCTCTCTCCACTGGCTTCCAGTTGAGCATCGCATCCGCTAACAAGACCATGGCGCTTTGCCTACGGAGCTGTGAGGGGAACGCACCTCCGTACCTTCAGGCTCTGATCAGGCCCTACACCCAAACAAGGCACTGCGTTCATCCACCTCTGGCCTGCTCGCCTCCCTACTCTGAGGAAGTACAGCTCCCGCTCAGCCCAGTCAAAACTGTTCGCTGCTTCTGGCACCCAATGGTGGAACAAACTCCCCACGATGCCAGGTCAGCGGAGTCAATCACCACCTTCCGGAAACACCTGAAACACCACCTCTTTAAGGAATACCTAGGATAGGATAAAGTAATCCTTCTAACCCCCCCCCCTTAAAAGAGTTAGATGCACTGTTGTAAAGTGGTTGTTCCACTGGATATCATAAGGTGAATGCACCAACTTGTAAGTCCGTCTGGATAAAAGCGTCTGCTAAATGACTTAAATGTAATGTAAATGTAAATGTCAGTTTATGTCACTCCAATGTCATTACACTTGCATGGTTTCATTTACGAGTTACAGGGGGTGCTGGGGTTTCCCATAACAAATTAGGGTTAGGGGTTAAGGTTAAGGTTAGGGGTTAGGGTCCCCATTATCACAACAGAATTATGCAGGGCACAACCACACACCTTACATCAAGATTCAATATGTTCTTTACAGATGATCTAATAACTCTATACACCCCAAGAATAGTAAACAAACAAAGGGTTTTCGGGTTAAGGTTAATGTTAGGGTTAGGGAAAATATGATTTTGAATGGGACTAAATTGAGTGTCCCCGCAAGGTTGCACACGTGCACTTCACAGTTATACTAGAGTTATACTACAGAGACAGCTATAGGCTCCCCAAACTCAGATCTATCAGATTGGTTCTGTTTATAATGGGGGAATTTTTATTTTATTTATTTATCCATTATTTTACCAGGTAAGTTGACTGAGAACACATTCTCATTTGCAGCAACGACCTGGGAATAGTTACAGGGAGAGGAGGGGATGAATGCCAATTGTAAACTGGGGATTATTAGGTGACCGTGATGGTTGAGGCCAGATTGGGAATTTAGCCAGGACACCGGGGTTAACACCTACTCTTACAATAAGTGCCATGGGATCTTTAATGACTTCAAGAGTCAGGACACCCATTTAACGTCCCATCCGAAAGACGGCACCCTACACAGAGCAGTGTCCCCAATCACTGCCCTGGGGCATTGGGCTCTTTGTTTAGACCAGAGGAAAGAGTGCCTCCTACTGGCCCTCCAACACCACTTCCAGCAGCACCTGGTCTCCCATCCAGGGACTGACCAGGACCAACCCTGCTTAGCTTCAGAAGCAAGCCAGCAGTGGTATGCAGGGTGGTATGCTGCTGGCATGAATATAGGGGTTATACTACAGAGACAGCCATAGGCTCCCAAAACTCAAATATATCCATCAACTTAGGTTGCCTCCAAAAATGCCACTATACAGGAAATAGGGATGCCATCTAGGATGCAGTGTGAGATTCATGAGAGATGCTTGGGTAGACAGTGAAAAAAATGTTTCAACAATTCTTGGAAGAGTATCCCTTGAACAAG
>NW_019942836.1:163947-178073 GCF_002910315.2 Salvelinus sp. IW2-2015
TCAATTATATTTCAAACAGGCTCATGGAGGTGCCAATATACTTCAAACAGGCACATGGAGGTGCACATTATACTTCAACATTCAAACAGGCTCTTGGAGGTGCCAATTATATTTCAAACAGGCTCATGGAGGTGCCAATTATACTTCAAACAGGCACATGGAGGTGCCAATTATATTTCAACCCGGCTCATGGAGGTGCCACTTATACTTCAAACAGGCACATGGAGGTGCCAATTATACTTCAAACCGGCTCATGGAGGTGCCAATTATACTTCAAACATGCTCTTGGGGGTGCTACTTATACTTCAAACAGGCTCTTGGAGGTACCATTTATACTTCAAACCGGCTCTTGGAGGTACCACTTATACTTCAAATAGGCTCTTGGAGGTGCCAATTATACTTCTGACAACTCCAGGGCCTCATTATCAAACCCTGCAAAGGGAAGACTTATATAACCCACTGACGTGATCCACCTTAATTTACATAAAGACACTATGGTCACCAGCTAAATAAACAGGTAACTTTTTCTGGAGATTTTGCTGATATCTTGTTGTTGGACTCAGGGCTCTAAAGATATTCTCTGGGATTTACCTGGTTAAATACGGGATGAATTCAATTTGAAGTGATGTTTATGACACATTCATATAGTGTCATAAGMATGTGCAGAGGATCTTACGATATGAATGAACTGGTGTTTTTAAACATCACATTTTCCAAATGAGTGTCTGGGATGTTTGACTGAGTCCTTCCCAACATATCTGGTTTCAGAGGCAGACATTTTGGTGAATATTGTCTCTCAGTTGTGTATGTTTTATTTTTTATTATTTCATTTATTTAACCTTTTATTTAAGTAGGCAGAGGACAAAGTGGACATAGAGTTTTGCAAGGTTGTGCTTATTGGCAAGCTATCCAGCCACAGATATTTTTCAATGGGATACTGCTTAGGTAGCATACTCACAAGCTGTTTTCTAAATGGCAAACTCTATACCSTACATAGTGCACTACTTTTGACCAGGGCCCATACGTAGTGCACTATATAGGGAATAGGATATKATTTGATACACAGCCATAGTAGTCTGAGAGAGCATTTCCCGCACACATTTGATATGCTGCAGCAGAGAGCCACATAGAGAAATCACTATGTACTATACATGTAATATAATTTAGATCACATCCTATCACTGCATTCCACATGAATCAGATAAACCACACACATCCAATGACACAGTGATCAGTGAGGAATAAATAAAAGTAACAGCGGTAGAGATGATTAGGCAAAGAATAGTACTTTATTGAWTTAATCCGACGCTCTTCAGAGTTCCCTGGCAGGTTATTTAACGGTTGTTTTGATCATGTGGTATCAGATATCAATACCAAACAGACAGTCCTCCTGCTTCATCGTAACATAGAATATTTAATGTTTCAATAATTACATTAACTGTCTTTATTCAATGTGCCTAACGCAACATAATGAACTTGGTGTGTTTGATTGAGGCAACGTGATAAAGAGGAATACTTTGAACATTGATGTTATAGCAATATTATATTCATATATGATCAGAAATCATACGGTAGCCTATCTATAATATATGGCATTCACCTAATGGGAGAGAGAGACAGAGACAGAGAGACAGAGAGACAGAGAGACAGAGAGACAGAGAGACAGAGAGACAGAGACAGAGACAGAGACAGAGACAGAGACAGAGACAGAGAGACAGAGAGACAGAGAGACAGAGAAAGAGAGACAGAGAAAGAGAGACAGAGAGAGAGAGACAGAGAGAGAGAGACACAGAGAGACAGAGACACAGAGAGACAGAGACAGAGACAGAGACAGAGAGGAACAACTATGAAAAAACAACCAACAATAACTTCTGCAGCTCTGTCGCATACTGGGTCTGTACATAGTCAATGGTAGGCTTCAAGGGGACTCCTACGGTAGGTACAACTATAGCGCATCTCTTGGCAGTAGTACTGTAGACTCCTTTATCACTGACCTCAACCCAGAGGCTCTCAGAGGGTTCACAGTCAGATCACAGCAAAAACACAGCCTACCTGAACAGAGCAATACTCAAATCAAATCAAATTTTATTTGTCACATACACATGGTTAGCAGATGTTAATGCGAGCGTAGCAAAATGCTTGTGCTTCTAGTTCCGACCATGCAGTAATATCTAACAAGTAATCTAACATAACAATTTCACAACATACACACAAGTGTAAAGGAATGAATAAGAATATGTACATAAAAATATATGAATGAGCGATGGCCGAACGGCATAGGCAAGATGCAGTAGATGGTATAGAATACAGTATATACATATGAGATGAGTAATGTAGGGTATGTAAACTATTTATAAAGTGGCATTTTTTTAAAGTGGCTAGTGATACATTTATTACATCCAATTTTTCATTATTAAGGACAACAAAGTCATGGTACTGGAGTGGCCATCACAAGGCCTTTGTGATTTGTGGTCAGAACTGAAAAAACGTATGTGAGCAAGGAGGCCTACAAACCTGACTCAGTTACACCAGCTCTGTCAGGAGGAATGGGCCCAAATTCACCCAACTTATTGTGGTAAGCTTGTGGAAGGCTACCCGAAACATTTGACCCAAGTTAAACATTTTAAAGGCAATGCTACCAAGTACTAATTGAGTGTATGTAAACTTCTGACCCACTGGGAATGTGATGAAAGAAATTAAAGCTGAAATAAATCATTCTCTCTACTATTATTTTGATTTCACATTCTTAAAATAAAGCGGTGATCCTAACTGGCCTAAAACAGGGAATATTTACTAGGATTAAATGTCAAGGATTGTGAAAAACTCAGTTTAAATGTATTTGGCTAAGGTGTATGTAAACTTCCGACTTCAACTGTATATGCTACTGTGGAACTCTCCACCTATCAACTGACTGCCTTCCATACCACCACTCCATCTAGTACCTCCATGCGACAGGAATTTGAGAAAAACTGAGTTTAAATGTATTTGGCTAAGGTTTATGTWAACTTCCGACTTCAACTGTATATATCCCACTGTTTAGCTGGAATGGAATGTTGGTATCCTGTATATTTGACTGTGATATGTGGTTGTCTCACATAGCTATCTTAAGTCTCTCTGGATAAGAGCATCTGCTAAATGACTAACATGTTTTAAATACAGATATCATATAACTGCGTTCAATTATTTTGTTCACAGTTTTTATTTTTTATTGATGTCACAAGTGTATAATTTGTACAGTTCATTATTAAAAGTGTAGTTATTTATTCCTTGTGATGGTGTAACAACCAGCGCTACTCCTTATTTCTATGAGAGAGAGACAAATATTTAGCATTGGTAGATTATTTGTCTCTCTGAAATTAAATGGTTTTAAACAAATACATATTTGTCATTGAACAACCCCATGCCATGATTAGATAGTGATAATAAAAGTACATTTAACAACATTTCTGAAAATGGATATATATATATATATATATTTATATATATATACAGTATATATATTGTTTTGGCCACTTTATCTGCACACAATTAAACTGTCTCTATGGATCAGATGGATCAAATGTTCCCACCCGATCAACATGCAACCCCACCCAGAGTGGACCTCAATAGTATAACCATTGGGAAAAACAAAAAAACCCCCACCAGAGTGGCCTCATAAAACATGAACCCCCAACACCTACCTAGGGTGTCTCTCAGTAAATTAACACCCACCCAGACTGGCTCAATAACATTAACCCACACAGAGTGCTCAATAACATTAACCCCACCCAGACTGCTCAATAACATTAACCCCACCCAGAAGTGCTCAATAACATTAACCCCCACCCAGACTGGTCCAATAACATTAACCCAAACCCCCCACCCAGAGTGCTCACATAATATGAACCCCAAACCCCCCACCCAGAGTGGCTCAATAAAATGACCCAAACCCCCCCACCCAGACTGGCCTCAATACCATTAACCCACAAACCCCCACCCAGAGTGGCTCAATAATATGAACCCAACCCCCACCCAGACTGCTCAATACATAACCCCAACCCCCCCCCACCGACTGGCCAATCAAAAATTAAACCCACCAGACTGGCTCAATAACTATAAACCCACCACCCCCACTGGACTCAATAACATTCCCCAAACCCCACCCAGACTGTGCACTCCACTACTCATAAACCCACACCAACCAGACTGGCTAAACAACATCAAACCCCCCCCACAGACGTCATAACATACCAACCCCCAGACTGGCCAATACATAAAACAACTAAACCCCACCCAGACTGCTCAATAAACAATATCCCACAACCCCCACAGAGTGGCTCAAAACCATTAACCACCACCCAGAGAGTGCTCCAATAACATCCCCACCCCACCCAACTGGCTCAATCACACTTACCCCACCCAGACTGGCTCAATAACATTACCCCAAACCCCCCACCCAGAGTGCTCAATAAATAAACCCCACCCCCCCCAGACTGGCTCAAACATTAACATAACCCCCACCCAGACTGCTCAATAAAACATTAACCCCCACCCAGACTGGCTCAATAACATAAACCCCACCCAGGACTGGCTCAATAACATTAACCCCACCCAGACTGGCTCAATAACATTAACCCCACCCAGACTGGCTCAATAACATAACCACCCACCCAGACTGGCTCAATAACATTAAACCCACCACCACGAGGCTCAATAACATTAACCAACCCCCACCCAGATGGCTCAATAACATTACCCCAACCCCCCACCCAGACTGGCTCAATACATATAACCCCAACCACCCCACCCAGCTGGCTAATAACATTAACCCCAACCCCCACCCGACTGGCTCAAAACATTACCCCAACCCCCCACCCGACTGCGCTCAATACATTAACCCCAACCCCACCCCCCAGACTGGCTCAATAACATTAAACCCCAACCCCCACCCAGACTGGCTCAATAACATTAACCCCAACCCCCACCCAGACTGGCTCAATAACATTAAACCCCAAACCCCACCCAGACTGGCTCCCAATAACATACCCACCCCCCCACCCAGACTGGCTCAATAACATTACCCCCAACCCCCCACCCAGACTGGCTCATAACATAACCCCCAACACCCACCCAGACTGCTCATAACATTAATTAACACAGTGACAGGGGGAATGTCAAATACTTTCGCTCTGCTCTAAAGTTCCGACACATCCCATTTAGACAGGACAGGGAAAAGTTGTGACGGAGCGGAGCTCATTGCTTTAGCTTCAATGCGAAGACCAGAACCAGAGCCAGGTGGAAATGCGACGAAGTGCTGGTCTCGTCGTGTGTGTGTGTGTGTGTGTCGTGGGTGTAGTGTGTGATGTGTCGTGTGTGTGTGTGTGTGTGTGTCGTGTGTGTGTGTGTCCTGAACATCCACCGGGTATCGAATCGAGCAGTGTTTTCTGCTGCATGCGTATGCGGTGTGGGATTTGACGACCCGGATGCTTTGTTCTCTCTAATGATAATTACAATGACAACGTTCTAACTGTAGTCATGTCAGTTGCAGACACACTTCCCCTTACATCCCAGTAATGGATGACTTTGTATTAAACTGCCCCCCCGGATGTAGGGATGGGATGGGTATTGTTATACTGTGCTGCTTGTGAGTTATTTATTGACTGTAATATTCTATAACAGGACATCAAAGGCAGGTCTGATGCAGTAGTAAATATTGAAATTCTGATGAGACTGRTTTTCTTGTGTCCCAGATGGCGACCTACAGTACTGTATCACCTATCTAGTGCACTACAAAATAGGGTGTGATTTGGGATTCACTAGTCTCCACAGTTGGAGAAGTGCCACATGGATTTAGAAGAGAGGAAGAAAAAAAAATGCTAATGAATTCAAAAAGTTGAAAATATATTTCCGTAACTGGGGACATCACTTCCTGTCCGTGTCCTCTCCAGCAGGATGGAAGATGTTCAGAGAGGGAGGGCTGAAAAGCATTTTATTGGCATAATTCCAAATAGTATACAGTTTGTATATGTATGTATGGTTTTAGTTGGACAGTAATGACTGTGGTTCTTCTGGTGTGACTCCTATTGTGGCTGTGTGCTGTGGTATGCTACGGTTGCTCACCCTGCCTTCACCCCCCCTGGTTTCCCGGGGCCTGCACTCCAGATTTACCGGGTCACAAAGGGTGGCGGCACAACACTCTGCAGTGCTAGCTGTCAGCCCCATTATCACTGAGGTAAACAAACTAGGACCAGGCACGCAATCTTCCTTAGAACCACAACCTACTGCAATCTTCATCATACTCTGCTCTCTGATTTCTCAGAACTGGCTGTTTTTTTCCCCCCCTTTAAGTGGTGCACAAGGTTTTCAATGGACTCTTCTGCCTTCATGCAGTGTCCTCAGTGTCCTGGGAGATAGCTGGAGATTTACTGRGTGTTCATTTACACGACTGTACTTTGGCAGTGAAAACACAAGGCCATCGGGAGATGTTGGTTTGTTGGATGGTGGTGCACCATCTGACTGTAAATAACTTTATAAATAATGTTACAAATTGGAGGATTTATATGGAGACATTTTGATGAAGCAGTGTGTTTTAAAGAGAGGGACGTTGTAATCTAGGCTATACACTAAACATCTTAAAAGTCGTTGTATGTGTTTGAGTTGAGTTGAGTGGGATTGTTGGCATATCATTTCAATACGATACACAGCCAAAACAGTACACAGTGCAAACAGTCAAAACATGTATTGTGTCTTCTATATCTTGGTGGTATGAGCTCTCTTCTTTACCTCTTATGACTCTTATACCTCCTTATGAACTCTTATGACCTCACTACCCTTCATGAAATTATTAAATCAGGATTAATCTCTTCTATTTCAGGGATCTATTAGACAGAGACACATTCTCCAAATCTGATCCATGTAAGTACTTCACAGTTATCATCTACATTTATCACAATCATAACATTTTCAATTACAGAATACATACTGGCTTATGATTATATAGGCCTAGTAGGTGTAAAGAAAAGATCACTCTATCGTCAAAAGAAAATGTGAAAGAATGCAAGAAATCCAATTTCCTCCACTAAGAAAACCTCACATCTTTGTCCTTCTTACGTCTGCCACTTTCATCGACTGTACTATCTTCGCTTAGCTGGATTTAGTCGACTCCGCTGTTTCAAAGTGGTCCCTCAAATAATGCATCTCATTTGCACAATAATTGACAGGTTCTTCCTCCACAGCTAGTGTGTACAGAAAGAGACCAGTACCTTAAAGGATAGTATTGGATTTGGCAACGACGCAGATACATGCATATGGTATCACCGAGTTCATATGACTCTTGGGAAGTAAATAAAGGACTCCCGAAACCACTTTCAATCTATTGCAGCCTACAGTAGGGTTAAACACAGCCCCTGAATGAATACAAATGAGCGTCTTTGAGAATGTAGCTGCCTGTAGAGGAGAGCAGAAGGAGTGGAGAGGAGGAGAGGAGACCCTATGATCACAGTTCCAGGGGGTCTATGAAGATGTAGCTGCCTGTAAGAGGAGAGCAGAGGAGTGGAGAGGTGAGGAGAGGAGACCTACTGATCACAGTCTCCAGGGTCTTTGAGATGTAGCTTGCCTGCTAGAGGAGAGCAGCAGGAGTGAGAGAGAAGAGAGAGGAGACCTATTGATCACAGTCTCCAGGGGTCCTTTTGAGTGCTAGCTGCCTCGATAGAGGAGAGCAGAGGAGTGGAGAGAGGAGAGGACCTCATGATCACAGTCTCCAGAGGTCTTTGAGATGTAGCTGCCTGTAGAGGAGAGCCTAGCAGGATAGTGGAGAAGGAGGAGAGGAGACCTATGCATCACAGTCTCCAGGGGGCTTTGGAGATTAACGCCTGGCTTAGAGGAGAGCAGAGTGAGTGGAGAGGAGGAGAGGAGACCTATATCACAGTCCTCCAGAGGGGTTCTTTGAGATGTACTGCCTGTAGAGGAGAGCAGAGGAGTGGACGAGGAGGAGAGAGACCTATTGATCCACAGTCTCCAAGGGGGTCATGGAGATGTAGCTGCCGTGTAGAGGAGAGCCAGCGGGGTGCGAGAGGAGGAGAGAGACCTATGTATCACCAGTCTCCAGGCCGGTCTTTTGAGATGTAGCTGCCTTAGAGGAGAGACACGAGGAGTGGAAGAGGAGAGAGGAGACCTATGATCACAGTCCCAGGGGGTCATAATCTGCTATAGACGTCTTGCATGTGTCCCTTGGTCAAAAGTATTTCACTTTAAAAGGGATATAAAACCATTTTGGGATCCACACAATTCATTTCTATGGTCCTACCTGTAAAGGTTTTCTTCCAGGGGCTGAAGGACGAGCGAACCAAAAGTGCAAGCGCCAGTTAGTTGGGTTAAACAGTTTAATTTAAAGAACAGTGAACACTACAAACAACTACACCAACAAATAACAAATGTGACCAAAAACCGATACAAGACCTATCTGGTGGCAGAACACAAACACAGAGATCAAGGTAACAACCAACCCACAACGAACACCAGTTGAAACAATCCTACTAATAGAACTCTTAATTAGAGGAACGCAAAAACACCTGCCTCTAATTAAGAAGCATACCAGCAACCTCAAAACCAACATAGAAACACACAACACTAGAATGCCCACCAAAACTCACGCCCTGACCTACACCACATACCAAAACAGCAGAAGAAAACAGGTCAGGAACGTGACAAGAACCCCCCCCTCAACGTGCGCGAACGCGCGGCGCACCAGCACAAAGTCCAGGGGAGGGTCTGGGTGGGCTCTGACCACGGGGTGGCTCAGGCTCCGGACGCTGTCCCCACACCACCATGTCACTCCCCGCTTCTGTCTACCCCCTCCCAATGACACCACCCTCCAACTAAAACCACCAAATGAAGGGGCAGCACCGCGATAAAGGGCGCAGCCGGAGGGGCCAGCCACCGGGCATAAGGCGGCAGCACCGGGAAAGGGCGGCAGGTCCTGGCTGAGAACTCCTGGCAGGTCCTGGCTGAGGGACTCTGGCAGGGTCCTGGCTGAGGGACTCTGGAGCGTCCGGCTGAGGGACTCTGGCAGGTCCGGCCTGAAGGACTCTGCAGGTCCGGGCCTGAGGGACTTCTGCGCAGGTCCGCGCGCCTGAGGGCCTGGCAGCCGTCTGGCGGAGGATCGGCAGGTCTGGTCGGAAACTCGGCAAGGCCGGTCTGGCGGAAGACTCTGGCGTCCGGTCGGCGGAAGGCTCTGCGCTGATCACGGTCTGGCGCGAAGGCTCGGCCTGATCGGTCTGGGAAGGCTTCTGCTGATCCGGCTGGCGGAAGGCTGCTGGCTGATCCGAGTTCCTGGCGGAAGCTCTGGCTGATCCGGTCTGGCGAAGGCTCTGCTGATCCGGTCTGGCGGAAGGCCTCTGGCTGACGTCTGGCGGCCTCCGCTGAATCGTCTGGCAAGGCTCTGGCTGCATCCCGGTCTGGCGGAAGGCGTCTGGCTGATACCTGTCTGGGACGGCCTCCTAGCGGCTCCTGCTCTGGACGACGGCTCTTAGCGGCTCCTGTCTGGCGGACGGCTCTGTAGGTCATGGCAGGACGGCGGCGCTTTGTAGGCCGTGCATCAGGACGGAACAGTTCAGACGGCGTTAGGGCAGCGACGGGCAGTTCAGACGCCCTGCGGCAGACGGGCATGTCAGGCTGCCGGGCTGGGCAGAGCGCGGCCCATGTTCAGGCGCCGCGGGCAGACCGGGCAGTTCACGGCGCCGCTGGGCCAGACGGCGGCGTTCAGGCGCCGCTGCGGCAGCACGGCAGGACTCCTGGCCGCCGACGACGCAGCTGTAAGGCTGGCTGCGGTACCGGGAACGGTGAGGTACCGGGCGGTACGAGACGGCGCACGCTGTCGAGTGTATACGTGCGGGGAACAACAACAGGGCACCACCTGCGACCTCTACGCTGGCGCACATCTAGGCCGGTGGTGCGTGGGGGTGACGCGGAACCTGGAGCTAGGTACCGGGTCTGAGGGCAGCACCTCAGGGGCGAGCTGCGGGGAGAAGAGAACAGTGGCGGTGACAGGGCTTGGAGACGCACAGGAGAGGCTTGCGTGGGGCGTGGTGCCGAGAACGTGAGCGCACGTGGGGCCTGGAGACACGCACCATAGGAGAATAGTGCGTTGGAGGCAGGAACAGGGCCTCTGAGAGATGCACACTGGAAGCCTGGTGGCGTGGCGTGTAGGCGACGCGTTGCGTACTGAGCTGGGGTGAAAGGTGCGCTCGCCGGATATACCGGACCGTTGACAGGAGGCAACAACGTGGCGTCGTCTTGAGCCAACCGAGCCTCCCCAACTACCAGGTTGAATGGTCCCCGTAGCCCTGCCGGAGTGGCGGCGAGGTGGGTAGCGCGCGCCACTGGGCCTATTGCAGGGGCGAACCGGGAGCCACCACCGTGTCAAGGCTGCGTGGCCCATGTACGCCGGCCCGAGGGAGACGTAAACTGGAGACCAGATTACGTGTGGGGCGGCTTCCATGGCACCCTCCGGCTCGATGCCCAGACCTAGCCCTCCCAGTGCGGCAAGTGGAATTAGCCCGCACTGGCTAAGCACGCGTTTTACTGGGGACAACGTGCGCTTTACCGCATAACCACGGTGTCCGTGACCAGTACGCAACGCCCTCTGTACTCCACGGCAAGCCCGGGGAGTTGCGCTCTAGGTATCCAACCCGCTTCGGCCACACTCCCTTTCAGCCACCCGCCCCCCAAGACATTGTTGGGTGTTACTTACCGGGCTTTTTCAGGCTTCCGTGAGCACAAGCGCGTCCCCTCCATAACTCCGGTTCTTCCACTCCGGTAGCCCTGCTCTCTCGTGCCTCCCGCTGTTCCATGGGAGGCATCCTCCAGCCAGGAATCTCCCTCCCATGTTGTAGCAACCGTTTCACCGCAACATCCTCCCCATGTCCCTGAGTTCCTGTTTACTTTGCCGCTGTGTTTCTGAGTTTCCGCTCACGCGCCTGGTTCCTGTTGGTGGTGGGTGTTCTGTAAAGGTTTCTGTCCAGGGGTGAAGGAGAGGGACCAAAAGCACAGCGCAGTATAAGTGTTAAACATGTTTAATTTAAAGAACAGTGAACACTTACAACAACTACAAAATAAAAACGTGACAACAAACGATACAGACTATCCTGGTGCAGAACACACAAACACAGAGACAGGTAACAACCACCCACAACGAACACAGTGAAACAACCTACCTTAAATATGACTCTAAATTAGAGGCAACAGCCAAAACAACCTTGCCTCTAATTAAAGACCCAATACCAGGCAACCCTAAACCCAACATAGAAACACACAACAATGAAATGCCCACCTAAAAACTTCACGCCCCATGACCCATCACACACCTTACAAAACAACAGAAAACAGCGTCAGGAACGTGACACCTACTCTAGCAAATGGCGTGAGGAATGGAGGAGAACTAACACATATATTAGTGTCAGAGTTCAATCATTTCTGCTGCTGGTCTCTTCCTTCTAATAGACCAGGGTAACAATACTTCACATTCTATACCTCCCAGTCTCCTTGCCTTCTGATAGGACCAGGGTACAATACTTCACACTCCTATACCTCCAGTCATCTTCCCTCTCTGATAGCACCAGGCGTCACAAACTTCCACACCTCCATACCTCCAGGTCATCTTCTTCTGCCAATAGACCAGCGGTTACCAATACTTCACACTCTATACCTCCAGTCCATCTCCTTCTAATAGACCAGGGTACAATACTTCACACTCTATACCTCCATCCATCTTCCTTCTGATAGACCAGGGTACAATACTTCACACTCTATACCTCCAGCCATCTTCCTTCTGATAGACCAGGGTACAATACTTCACACTCCTATACACCTCCAGCCATCTTCCTTCTGATAGACCAGGGTTGCAATACTTCACCTCTATACCTCCAGC
The DNA here is from genome assembly GCF_002910315.2 of Salvelinus sp. IW2-2015. NCBI lineage: Eukaryota > Metazoa > Chordata > Actinopteri > Salmoniformes > Salmonidae > Salvelinus > Salvelinus sp. IW2-2015. The sequence goes on from NW_019942836.1 coordinate 175,853, forward strand.
CATCTTCCTTCTGATAGACCCGGGTACACATACTTCACACTCTATACACCCAGTGCCCTTTACATTCTCCCCAAGATGAGAAGGACGTGGGTTATATCTGACAGGTCACATGCCCTGTCAAGGCATGCCTCTGCTTTCTTCAATCCACTGTTTACACGAGAAAGCAAGAGGGATATTAAAGGGAATCCTACTGTTTAGAAATCATATTTTAGATTATGCATTCACCGTTGCTCTGTGGGGACTTTGTTAATCGTCTGTTTTCTGAAGTGTGTTATTGTTCTCATGTGTGTTTTTATGTTTTTGGTGTTTTGGTTTGTGTGTGGTGTTTCTTCTTGAGTTGTTTCGTCGGTGTTGGTTTTTTTGTAAGTTTTTTTTTTTTGTTTTAAGGGTATGTTTTTGTTTGTGTTTGTTTCGTTGTATATTGTTGGTGTAGTGATATGGTGGTTTTTGTGTGTTTGTTGTATAGTTGGTTTCTGTTGATTTGTGTGTTTGTGTTTGTGTTTTTCGTATGTTTCTGTTGTTTGTTTGTCTGTCGTGTTTTAACTGTTGTATCGCTACTAGTTGTTTATTTTGTAGTTGTTGTTTAATCGTTGGTTTGGAGCGTGTTAGTGTTGATTGGTGTAGTGTGTGATGTATGTTGTTATTTATGTGTTCCTGGGTGTGTCGTGTCGTGTTGGGTGCGTGTTGTCTTGTCATTGTGTAGGTTACTGATTTGTTCGTCGGTTGTAGTGTTTGTGTGTGTGTTCTTGTCCGTGTTTCAGTTCGTGGTGCATTACGTTTTTTTTGTGGTTAATGTTTTTTGTATCCTGTTGTTAGTTGTCTAGTTTTTCGTTTGTTTTGTGTCGTTCGTATCGTCGTCGTATCGTTCGTTTTTCGTTTGTATGTGTCTTGTGTTTGTGTGAGTTTCTTTGTGTTTGCGTGTGAGACTTGTAGTTTTTTTCTCTTTCGTTTTGTGTCGTCAGTTTTTCGTCGTTTGTTTGGATCATGGTTTTGTTTACGTTGTGTAGTTTGTGTTTTTTGTAGTTCTGGTTCGTATTATGTCCTTCTGCTGTTGTTTGTTGTTTGTTGTGTGTCGTTTGTTTTATGTGTGCTCGTTTTTGTTTTCTGTGTTGTGTTTGTGTGTGGTTTGATTTCGATGTTCGTTGTCTTAGCTTTTTGTATTCTTTTTTCGTGTATTTGTTGTTCGTTTATTGTCGTCTTTTTTGTCCATTGTTTGTTTGGTTTGTAGTTTGTTAGTGATTGTTTTTCATTTGTTTATGTTCTATGTCGTGTGTTTATTAGTTGTTGTTCGTTGTTTTGGTTGTTGTTGTGCCTTTTTAGTTTTTTGTCGTTTACGTTGCTTGTTTGCGTCGTGTGTACTTCGTGTTGTGTGTGTCGTTGTTGTGTTAGTGTTTAGTGTGTTGTGTTTGTTGTCGTCGCTTTTAGGTTGTGTTTCGTTGCTGTGTTCGTGTGTTAGTTCTATGTTGTCGTTATTTTTCGTGTGTTTGTGTTCGTTTGTTTTTAGTTCTTTGTTGTAATTGGTTGTGCGTTTGCTGTTTTTTGTTCGTCGTGTGTATTTGTTGGTTTCTGTGTTCGCTTTTTTGTTTGTAGTATTTTAAGTGTACTGTGTGTATTGTTGTGTCGTTGTGTTTTACGTACTTTTTTTACTTGTATGTTGCGTATATGTTGTTCGTTTACTGTATTGATTTTTTTTCGTCTGGTCTGTATTTTTTTGTTTTGTTTTTCGTATCAGTTTTGTTCTTTTGTTCGTGTTTTGGTTTTATTGTTGGGTTTTGTCTGTCGTAGTTTGTTTTCGTACGTGTATGGTTGTTCTTTCGTTGTCGTTTTTCTTGTGTGTTGTATTTGTGGTTGTCAGTTTTGTTGTTTCGTCAGTGTTTTGTGTCGTAGTTTTTGTGTTGTTGTTTTGTCTTGTGTATTCTTTTGCTTATTTGTCCTATTCTTCTTCGTTGTGTTTTCGTGGTTATTGTTGTTATTTTTTTTGGTGTTGGTTTGTTGTGCGTGTTATTGTTGTAGTGAGTTTGTGTGTTTGTGTCGTTAAGTGTTGTTATGTTCGTTGTTGTTTGTGTGCGTTTTGTGTTGTACTCTCTTTTTGTTTGTTCTCACGTGGTCTTAGTAAGTTGTTGTGTGTTGTTCTTGGTTTCGTTTTGTGGTTTCGTTGGTTTAGTACTGTTGTAGTTATGTTTTGTAGTTCTGTGTGTGTCTTCATTTCATGTGTCGTTTA
>NW_019942836.1:178098-198098 GCF_002910315.2 Salvelinus sp. IW2-2015
GAGAGGAGACCTATGATCACAGTCTCCAGGGTCTTTGAGAATGTAGCATGCCTGCTAGAGGAGAGCAGCAAGGAGTGAGAGAGAGCAGGAGAGGAGACCTATTGATCACAGTTCCAGGCGGTCTTATGAAGATGCTAGCTGCCTCGTAAGAGGAGAGCAGAGGAGTGGAGAGAGGAGAGAGACCTCATGATCACAGTCTCCAGAGGGTCTTTGAGATGTAGCTGCCTGTAGAGGAAGCCAGCAGGAGTGGAGAGAGGAGAGGAGACCTATGCATCACAGTCTCCAGGGGGTCTTTGAGTTTACTGCCTGTTAGAGGAAGCCAGAGGAGTGGAGACGAGGAAGGAACCCTATGATCAACAGTCTCCAGCAGGGTTCTTTTGAGATGTACTGCCTGTAGAGGAAGCAGAGGAAGTGGACAGAGGAGGAGAGGAGACCTATGATCACAGTCTCCAGGGGTCTTGAGATGTAGCTGCCGTAGAGGAGGCCAGAGGGTGCGAGAGGAGGAGAGAGGACCTATGATCACAGTCTCCAGGCGGTCTTTGAGATGTAGCTGCCTTGTAGAGGAGAAGAACAGGGAGGAGCCATGTCGCCAAGGGCTGGAGAGTAGTGCTGGAGGAGAGCAGCGGGTGGGAGGAAGACCTATGTCACACTCCAGGGCTTGAAGTACTCCCTGAAGGAGAGACGGTAAGGAGGAGCATATCGTCAGGGTTATCTATAGACGGTCCTTGATGTGTCCCTGGTCAAAAGTATTTCACTTTAAAAGGGATATAAACCATTTTGGGAATCCACACCAATTCATTTCTATGTCCTACTGTAAAGGTTTTCTTTCCAGGGGTGAAGGACGAGCGAACCAAAATGCAGCGCATTAGTTGGTTAAACATGTTTAATTAAAGAAACAGTGAACACTACAAACAACTACCCAACATAAACAAATGTGACCAAAAACCGATACAAGACCTCATCTGGTGCAGAACACAAACACAGAGACAAAGGTAACAACCAAGCCCACAACGAACACAGTGAAACAACCTAACTAATAGACTCTGAATTAGAGGAAACGCCAAAACACCTGCCTCTAATTTAAGAGCCATACCAGGCAACCCTAAACCAACATAGAAAAGCACACAACATAGAATGCCCACCCAAACTCACGCCCTGACCATATCACCACATACCAAAACACAAAGAAAACAGGTCAGGAACGTGACAGAACCCCCCCCTCAACGTGTGCGAACGCGGGCGCACCAGCACAAAGTCCAGGGGAGGGTCTGGGTGGGCTCTTGACCACGGGTGGTGGCTCAGGCTCCGGACGCTTGTTCCCCACGACCACCATCGTCACTCCCCGCTTCTGTCTACCCCCTCCCAATGCACCACCTCCAACTAAAACCACCAAATGAAGGGGCAGCACCGCGATAAGCGGGCGCACCGGGATAAGCGGGCCAGCACCGGGCATAAGGCGGCAGCACCGGGATAAGGGGCGGCAGTTCCTGGCTGAAGAACTCTGGCAGGTCCTGGCCTGAGGGACTCTGGCAGGGTCCTGGCTGAGGGACGTCTGGAGCGTCCGGCTGAGGGACTCTGGCAGGTCCGGTCCTGAGGACTCTGCAGGTCCCGGGCCTGAGGGACTTCTGGCAGGTCCGGCGCCTGAGCGGGACTCTGGCAGTCCGGTCCTGGCGGAAGACTCGGCAGGTCCGGTCTGGCGGAAGACTCTGGCAGTCCGGTCTGGCGGAAGGCTCTGCGACCGTCCGAGCTCAAGCATCGGCTTCTGGCGGAAGGCTCTGGGCCTGATCCGGTCTGGGGAAGGCTCTGCTGATCCGTCTGGCGGAAGGCTGCTGGCTGATCCGGTCCTGGCGGAAGGCTCTGGCTGATCCGGTCTGGCGGAAGGCCTGCTGATCGGTCTGGCGGAAGGCTCTGGCTGATCCGGTCGCTGGCGGAAGGCTCTGGCTGAATCCGTCTGGCGGAAGGCTCTGTGATCTGCGGAGCTCCTAGCGGTCCTCGGCGGAACGGCTCGTGGGCATACCTGTCTGCGCGGACGGCTCTAAGGCTCACCTGAGCGACGCGTTAGCGCCCTGTCCTCAGCTCGAGGCTCTGCGGACTGCTTTGGCGATGCGAGCGGACGGACAGTTCAGACGGCGTAGGGCAGCACGGGCAGTTCAGACGCCCTGCGGCAGACGGGCATTCAGGCTGGCCGGCTGGGCAGGGACGCGGCCAGTTCAGGCGCCCTGGGCAGACCGGGCAGTTCAGGCGCCGCTGGCGCCAGACGGCGGCGTTTCAGGCGCCGTCTGCGGCAGACGGCAGACTCTGGCCGGCCGAGACGCACTGTAAGGCTGTTGCGTGGCGGTACCGGAACGGAGGTGGGACCGGGCGTAGGACGGCGCGAGCGCGTGTCGAGGTTGACGTGCCGGGGGAACAACAACAGGGCCCACACTTGCGACCTCTCGCTGGCGCACGTCTAGGCGCTGGTGCGTGGGTGACCGGAACTGGAGGTACCCGGGTCTGAGGGCACGCACCTCAGGGGCGAGTGCGGGGAGAAGGAACAGCTAAGGGCTGGAGACGCGCAAGAGCGGGCGTGGATGCACGGACGAGCACTGGGTAGGAGGACTGGGAGTAGTGCAAGCGTGTAGCGAGTGGGCCGCGGCACGCACATAGGAGCACTTCTTAGGAGGAAAGCTCTGCACCACTGGAAGCCGCGTGGCGTGGCGTGTAGGCACGCGTTGGTACTGCAGCTGGGGTGAGAAGGTGTCCGCCCGGATATACCTGGACCGTTGACAGGAGGCACCACTGGTGGTGCGTCTTGAGCACCGAGCCTCCCCAACCTACCAGGGTTTGAATGGTCCCCGTAGCCCTGCCCGAGTGCGGCGAGGTAGGGTGAGCCCGCCACTGGGCTATTCAGGCGAACGGGGGACTCACCACTCGTGTAGGCTGGTGCCATGGTACGCCGGCCCGAGGGAGACGTACTGGAGACCAGATTACGTTGGGCGGCTTCCATGGCACCTCCGGCTCGATGCCCAGACCTAGCCCTCCCAGTGCGGCAAGGTGGAATAGCCCGCACTGGCTAAGCACGCGTGTACTGGGACACGTGCGCTTTACGCGCATACCCGGTGTCTGACCAGTACGCAACGCCCTCTACTCCACGGCAAGCCCGGGGAGTTGCGCTCTCAGGTATCCAACCCGCTTCGCGCCACACTACCCTTTCAGCCACCCGCCCCCCAAGACATTGGTTGGGTGTTACTTACGGGCTTTTTCAGGCTTCCGTGGCAAAGCCGTCCCTCCATAACTCCGGGTTCTTTCCACTGCCGGTAAGCCCTGCTCTCTCGTGCCTCCCCGCTGTTCCATGGAGCATCCCTTCCAGCCAGGAATCCTCCCATCGTTGTAGGCAACCTTTCACCGTCCACAAACCATCCTCCCATGTCCTGAGTCCTGTTTTACTTTGCCGCTGGTTGTTCTCTGGTTTCCGCTCACGGACAGCCTCTGACTCTCCTGCTTGGTGGTGGGTGGTTCTCTGCTAAAGGTTTTCTTCAGGGGTGAAGTGAGAGGACCAAAAGCAAGCGCAGTGTAGTGTTAAACATGTTTAATTAAAGACACATGAACACTTACAACAACACTACAAAATAAAAACGTGACAAAAAACGATACACGACTATCCTGGTGCAGAACACCAAACACAGAGACAGGTAACAACCACCACAACGAACACAGTGAAACAACCTTACCTTAAATATGACTCTTAATTTAGAGGCAACAGCCAAAAACAACCTTGCCTCTAATTAAGGCCAATACCAAGGCAACCCTAAACCACATAGAAAACACACAACATGGAATGCCCACCTAAAAACTTCACGCCCCTGACCCATCACACACCTTACAAAACAACAGAAAACAGGTCAGGAACGTGACACCTACTTCTAGAAATGGCGATTAGGAATGGAGGAGACTAACAATATATATAGTGATTCAGAGTTCATATCATTTCTGTTGGTCTCTTCCTTCTAATAGACCAGGGTAACAATACTTCACATTCATACCTCCAGTTCCTTCCTTCTGATAGGACCAAGGGACAATACTTCACACTCCTATACCTCCAGTCATCTTTCCTCTCGATAGGACGCAGGCCGTACAATACTTCACACTCCTATACCTCCAGGTCATCTTCCTTCTGATAGACCAGCGGTACCAATACTTCACACGCCTATACCTCCAGTCATCTCCTTCTAATAGACCAGGGTACAATACTTCACACTATATACCTCCAGCCATCTTCCTTCTGATAGACCAGGGTACAATACTTCACACTCTATACCTCCATGCCATCTTCCTCTGATAGACCAGGGCTACAATACTTCACACTCCTATACACCTCCAGCCATCTTCCTTCTGATAGACCAGGTGCAATACTTCACACTCTATACCTCCACCATCTTCCTTCTGATAGACCAGGGTACAAACTTCACACTCTAACACCCAGTGACCCTTTACATTTCTCCCAAAGATGAGAAGGACTCGGGGGTTATATTCTGACAGGTCACATGCCCTGTCAAGCATGCTCTGCTCTTTCTTCAATCCACTGTTTACACGAGGAAAGCAAAGAGGAATATTAAAGGGAATCCTACTGTTTAGAAATCATATTTTAGATTATGCATTCACCGTTGCCTCTTGGACTTTGCTTAATCGTTAGTGTATCTCTCACTTGCAGTGATAATACCTAGATCTGATAATGTGATACTGGGAAGACACGCCGGCATGGTGGTGCCTTATCAACATTTTTAATGATGAATTGTGATGTAGAAAGAGCATTTGTTTTATGAAATGAAAAAATGTCACCGGTTTTTCAAAGCGATTGGTAATTCTGTTTGTCTCTTCCCCTTTATCTTGTTATTTTCATTTCATTTTTTCTCTCCTTCTTCTCTCTCTCCTTTCTCTCTCCTTTCTCTCCTTCTCCCTCTCCCTCTCTTCCTCTCCCTCTCTTTCTCTCCTCTTCCTCCTTCCTCTCTTCCTCTCTTTCTCTCCCTCTCCCTCTCCGTCCTCTTTTCTTTCTCTCCCTCTCCCCTCTCTTCCTTCTCCCTTCTCTCTCTCTCCTCTCTCTCTCCCTCTACCTCTACCTCTCTTTCCAGTGTGGTTGTACACTCAGGGATAGAGACCAAACAGTGGCGAGAGGTAAGAAGCAGGAACAACTCATCTCTCTCTTTCTTCTCTCTCTCTCTCTCTCTCTCTCTCCTCTCTTTCTTCTCTCTCTCTCTTCTCTCTCTCTCTCTCTCTCTCTCTCTTCTCTCTCTCTCTCTCTCTCTCTCTCCTTTCTCTCTCTCTCTGCTCTCTCTCTCTCTCGTCTCTCTCTCTCCTCTCTCTCTCTCCTCTCCTCTCCTCTTCTCTCTTCCTCTCTCTCTCTCTCTCTCTCTCTCTCTCTCTCTCTCTCTCTCTCTCTCTCTCTCTCTTGCTTTCCACAACAATCTAGCAACAATCAAACTACTCTCAATTGCTTTCAAATACAATTCTGAGTCTCTAGACTCTAAAGTTGTCAGCATGGAGAATGACTGTCTGACCAGCATCAGTAGCTCAATCAAGCTGCCTCTCCTTTCCTCTCCATAACATTTTAGAATCTAGCTTGTGAAACACTCTTATTCTAATTGTTCTAGAATACTCAGACTCAGCAGAACTCTGTTCTGTTCCAGCCCTGTCTGTCTCCAGGTAAATGCTGCTCGTGACAATCATTCTAGTCTCTATTGACTGTCTTGTGAATATTCATTGCTTGACCAAGGGCATATTTTTTTGCTCTGAGCGATTGGCCATTATGGCGATTGCTACACATATCGATAAAGATTAGCGTCAGTGTCAGAATCTCTCCGGTTCTGCCAGTAACCTGGCCTTACCCTTGACCCAGGGCAGAGTGTCTTAATTGGGGCTGAATTTCAGCAGGAGGTGCAGTGGGTTCAGATACATGTCTTTCTAGACTGCTCTATACTGCTCTATACCTGGATGGCAGATGGTGGGCCACGTTCAGTTGCAAKACGTTCTTGGTAGATAGAAATTCCATAGAGCCGACGTGATTCCTTATTCTACATTTGGAAGAGGCATGCTTGTTCTACATAGTATATTTCTATCGGAACCTTCCAAAACGTTGCTTCCTGCTGAATGTGGCCCAAGGTTCAAACAATATGACTTTTTAAAAAAAAACATTTTTTTTGCAGTGCTTGATTGAGCTTGCCTGCTTGGCGCAATGGAACCAATTAAATGATGTGCATTTGACACTTGGAATCCAAAAATGTACAGCACTGCACTATAGCACCTATAAAAGCCAAATCTCTTGCTTTTGAGTCAAGAATCTCCTCCTCTCACTGTGTATGGCTGTGAAGCTTCATCTCTCTCTGTTCCTCTCTTTGTTGTTATCAGGTAACCTGCCACCTGCTAACAGCTAACAAGCTCAGGGTGCAGCAGGCACTAAACCTCTCTTTTTGAAGAGATATGGGGCCTGTTATTTGGCTCAGGGCATACTGGCTTTGTGAGGCAGAGAGTCCAGCTGTGTGGAAATGATAGAGCTAAGCGTTGGTGTTGGTCCCTCTCTCATCAAATATGTTTTTTTGTCCTCCTCGTGTTGAGATAGTAGATACGGTCTGAGCTCTCTACCTCCGGCACTGGGCGCGCATGTAATCACATAGACGTGTGAGATGTGGGTGGTAAGGCGTCCGCCCTACTGTGGGGAAGGAAAGCACCTTTCTGCCAGCCTGTATGTGGGAGGAGGAAAAGACCTTTCTGTCAGCGCTTCTGTGGGAGGAGGAAACAGACCTTCTGTCAGCCTTACTGTGGAGGAGGAGAAACAGACCTTTCTGCTCAGCCTCGTGTGGGAGGAGGAAACAGACCTTTCTGATCAACTAACTGGGGGAGGAGGAAACAGATCCTTTCTGCCTAGCCTTCGTGGGAGGAGGAAACAGAAAACCATTTTCTGTGCAATCTAGCTGTGGAGGCGGAAACAGCACCTTTCTGAGAATCCGCAAAAACTTATCCACAACTCCTCCTTCCGTAAGGAATTGAATCCCTATCGGCCATGACTAAATCGGGCGTCACACTTTACCCTCCGCATTGCCCTGTCACATTCAATTCCCAATCCTGCCCACATGCTACCATTGCCGTCTTCCATAGGCCTGTCCCATTGCCTTCCTACGGCTGCCCAATTTGCCTCCCTAGTCCTATGTCCCACTGCCTCCCCACTAGTATAGAATACGCATATATACGTTAGGAGGCACTGTCTTATGTATCCATATGTAGAAATAGGAAAAAAACTGTCCTTCTGTGGGGAGGATGAACTGTCATAGCCTTCTATAATATGGCGGACAGTGGAGACCTGTCATATACTATATGCCCTACTGTGGGAGGACACCTGTGACATATCTATATGCTTACTGTGGAGGACCTGTCATTATCTCTATACTACTTGATGGGAGTGGACCTGCATATTTATATGCACTGGTTGGGTAGGGACCCCGTCCATACTATACTGATGCTACTGAGTGGACGGACTAGTCATAAAACCTATATACTTATCGTGGGAGGACCTGCCATATTCTTATATACTATGTGTGGAGGAACTGCATAACTATATTCTATGGGGAGTCGACCCTCCATTTCTATATCTTAACAAAAGTGGAGGACTGTCAAATCTATTATACTATACTGTGGGAGGACCTGTCATAATTATTAAGTCTACTAGTGGAGGACCTGTCCAATATTGCTATAATACTATAACTGTGGGACGGGACCCTGTCATATTCTATATACTAGTGGGAGGACCTGTCATACCTATTATACTGACTGGGGGAGAAAAATCCTGTCCATATCTATATGCCTACAGTGGAGACCATTGTCCATATCTATATTACTACTGAAAATGGGAGGACGCTGTCATAATTATATACCCTGTGGGAGGACCTGTCAGTATCTCTATGTACTAGTGGGAGGCCTGTCATATCTATAACTACTGTGGGAACGGACCTTCATAATTTCTAAATACTACTGTGGTGAGGACCTGTCATTATTATTATATGACGACTGTGGGAAGAACCTGTCATATCTATAACTATGACTGTGTGGTGTAGGACCTGTCATATCTAATACTACTAATGTGGGGACCTGCCATAGTCTATATTCTAACTGTGTGGAGACCATGTCATACCATATACTATCTGTTGGAGGACCTGTCATATCTATATCTACTGTTTGGAGGCCGTCATACTATATACTACTGTGGAGGACTGTCATTATCTTATAATTTCTACCGTGCGAAGGAGGACCGTGTTCATATCTGTCTGATATAACGCCCTGTGGGAAGGAGACGCTGTCAATTCTATAGTTGCTAACTGATTTGGAGGACTGTCAATTCTATATCCTAACGTTGTGGGAGGACTGTCCATATCTATATACTTAACTGTGAGGACCGTAATATCTATAAGCACTGGTGGGATAGGAACTGTATATTCTATAAACTCGACTGTGGGAGGACCTGTATACTATATACTACTTTTGGGACGAGGACCTCAATTCTATTCTAGTAACCGTCCAATGACTCTGCTCATCAGTACCGTCATCTAGGCACCTCCCATATCTACTTGCTCATTCTGCTACTCCTCCATACTAACTGCTCCATCTAGTACCAACCCATACTACTGCTCCATCAGTACTATCCATACTACTGCTCCATCTAGTACTCCATACTACATGCTCCATCTAGTACATCCATATCTAACTGCTCCATCTAGTACCTCATCTAAGTACTCTCTATACTATTGCATCCAAGTCTCCAATCTAGTACCTCCATACTATTGCTCCATCTAGACCTATCCATCTAGTACCTCCATACTATTGCTCCATCTAGTATCTCCCATACACTGCTGCATCTAGACCTCCATACTACTGCTCCATCTAGTACCTCCATCTAGTACCATCCATACTACTGCTCCATCTAGTACCCCATATAATACCTTGAAGGATGAGGAATGGAATATGTGGACACTATTGTTGTTCGTTCTCTGAAGAAAGGACAGTGCTATACAGTACACTAATAGTTTTGATTGCAGTAAGTTGTCTTCCGGGGTTCATGCCAACAGTGCCTTCATGGCTCATCTCTTGGTCTCCAGTTTGTTGTCCAGTAGGTTTGGCTATGTTTGTCATCACCTACATTTGTACCGAGATAAGATACCTTCCAGACCCAACGATGGATGGACAGAATACTTGCGTTATAAATAATATATGAGACAATTGTAATGTATAATTACCTCATTAACTAGTCCATATCATCTAGTGAGCTGACAGTTTATAATGCATGTTGATTGTAACGTTTTAATAAGTGTTATTAACTGGGTTGCTGTGGCTAATGGCTGTATACAGAACAGCCCTCTTTGTGCGTTATTGGCTATATACCACAACACCTCGTGCCTTATTGCTCAATTATAAACTGGGTGGTTTGAGCTAATGGCTGTATACAGAACAGCCCTTAGCCATGTTATATTGACTATATACCAAACTGCCTCAGGCCTTATTGCTTAACTATAATGCATGTTGATGTAGCGGTTTAATCAGTATTATATTGCTTATGCAGTATTCCTGGTACAGACTCCCTGTGGTTCCCCGTGGTTCAGACACACATTACCTTACCCCTCCTAGAAACAGGCTTTACATCACATTACTTTACCCCTCCCAGAACCAGGCTTTACACATACATCACATCACATTACCTTACCCCTCCTAGAACCAGTCTTTACATCACATCACATTACCTTACCCCTCCTAGAACCAGTATTTACATCACATCACATTACCTTACCCCTCCTAGAAACAGGCTTTACATCACATTACTCTAATATTATTCCAAGTCGGATTCTTTCTCCCACATCTCCACATCTCACCACACAATGTATTGTTGTTAAAGTTAGAGAGAAGGAAGTGGAGGCTGTACACAGCAAGAGCCCTGTATCTGACATCTCATCCCACAATGTATTCTAGTTAGAGAAGACAGCATAGGGAAGCTAAATAAGACATCTTTGCCCTAGAATGTATTATTGTTCAAGTTAGAGTAGTGTCTTCTCACAGTTGCTGTAGCCTGCAGCAACCTGAACTAAGGGGTCAACGTAACATAGTAATAGTACATTTGTCTCCCTCCATTTAGTATGATATGTAGCGTTTGGTATGCTATCTATTCATTTATGGATACATTCATATGATATCTTAAGAATGACAAAATGTTACAAATTTGCAATATGTTTGATATGTTACGAATTCCAATTTGGTGTGGCTGACATTATCTAGGCTAGGGGTAGGGTTAGAGGTTCAGGTTAAGTTTAAGTCTAGGGTTAGTGGTTAAGGTTAAGTAGTTGCTAAAGTTATCTTTGATGAGATTCAAACACACAACCTTTGGGTTTCTAGACGTTTGCGTCATACACCCACTCGTCCTCCTTAACCGACTTGGCTTGCTTAGTTTTTGGCTTCAGTAACATTCTGTCTTGTGTAACCATACCAAAACGTAACATATCATACTAACTGGAGAGTCATACATTTACATATACTATGATGTGCCTAGTCTTTAAGGCCAGGCTGCCTGCAGACCACCTTATGTCAAAGGTTACAATGTATACTGAACAAAAAATATAAACGCAACAGGCAAAAATTTCAACGATTTTACTGAGTTATAGTTCACATAAGGAAATCAGTCTACTGAAATAAATTCATTAGGCCCTAATCTTTTGATTTCAGATGACTGGGCAGGGGTTAGGGTTAGGGTTGCCATGGGTTAGGGTTAGGGTTAGAATTAGGCCATGGGTGGGCCTGGGAGGGCATAAGCCCACCCACTTGGGAGGCTTGCCCACCTACTGGGGAGCAAGGCCCAGCCAATCAGAATTAGTTTTTCACCACAAAAGGGGCTTATTACAAACAGCAATACTCCTCAGTTTCATCAGCTGTCCGGGTGGCTGGTTTCAGGCAATCCCGTAGGTGAAGAAACCGGATGTTGAAGTCCTGGGCTGGCATGGTTACACATGGTGTGCAGTTGTGAGGCCGGTTGGACCTACTGACAAATTCTCTAAAACGACGTTGGAGGCGGCTTATGGTAGAGAAATTAACATTAAATTATCTAGCAACAGCTCTGGTGGAAATTCCTGCAGTCAGCATCTTAATTGCACGCTCCCTGAAAACTTGAGACATGTGCGGCATTGTGTTGTGTCCCCAGCACAAGGTGCACCTGTGTAATGATCATGCTGTTTAATCAGCCTCTTGATATGCTACACCTGTCAGGTGGATGGATTATCGTGGCAAAGGACTCGCTAACAAGGATGGAAACAAATTTGTGCACAAAATTTGAGAGAAATACACTTTTGGTGCATATGGAAAATTTTGGTGATCTTTTATTTCAGGTCATTATTTTTATTTAACTAAACAAATCAGTTAAGAACAATTTCTTATTTACAATGACAGCCTAAGAACAGAGTGTTAATTGCCTGGTTCAGAACAACAGTTTTTTTTTCTGTCATCTCGGGTGATGGATCTAGCAACCTTTTGGTTACTGACCCAATGATCTAACCACTAGGCTACCTGCCACTCTGAATTAAACATGGGAACATAGGACCAATACTAGGGCTGGGCGATATGGCAAATACATTATTACGATATCTATATTTTTTTWAAATTCGATAACAATAATTATCATGATATTAATCAAATAATGTTTAAAATGTGCATATCTGCTTCAGACTCAAGAATGCCTAATGTCTGAACAAACACCTAGGCAGGTATCCTAGTGGTTAGTGAGTTGGGCCAACAACCAAAAGGTTGCTTGATCAAATCCCTGAGCTGACAAGGTAAAAAAGCTGTAGTTCTTCCCCTGAACAAGGCAGTTAACCCACTGTTCCATGGTAGGCTGTCATTGTAAATAAGAAGTTGTCCTTAACTTATATTCCTAGTTAAATAAAGGTTCAAATTCTTTTAAATTATGTGAGCTATAAATAAAATTATACTTTAAGGAAAATTGGCTAGGCGCTAACATAGAAATTAGTTCTATTTGTGATGCTCAACGCGCTGCAAGTCCGGCCTCTCCCATCTTCTCATTGGTTTTTAGGAGCATATACCCACGTGAGTGATTTAAAGATGAACTGACGTCCACACTCCTGTCGGTTGAAATAATGCTGTAAAGTTGGTTGTAGTAATGCTGTAAAGTTGGTTGTAGTAATGCTGTAAAGTTGGTTGTAGTAATGCTGTAAAGTTGGTTGTAATAATGCTGTAAAGTTTGGTTGTAGTAATGCTGTAAAGTTGGTTGTAGTAATGCTGTAAAGTTGGTTTGTAGTAAATGCCTGTAAAGTTGGTTGTATAATGCGTAAGTTGTTGGTAGTAATGCTGTAAAGTTGGTTGTAATAATGCTGTAAAGTTGGTTGTAATAATGCTGTAAAGTTGGTTGTAGTAATGCTGTAAAGTTGGTTGCCAACCAGTATATGAAGTCCAAAGAAGAAAAAGAAGCCTGAAGGAAGGAGGAGAGATGATGAGAAACAAATTTGGTTTATCGTTTTATCTGTGGATTAATTTTCAGAGTAGAGGACCTTGTGCATTTCAGGTAAAATAACAACCCAATGTTTATATCCCAGGACGAACTAGCTAGCAACAGAAAGCTAGCTAGCTAAATTGGCATAAATGTTTCATGCTTTTGACCTGTCCCCAAATTAATATAGTTGGTTCAGAGTTTGTTTTGATATTTCAACCTGCGTGTCCTGATCACTTCTGGTGTGGGTGAACAAAATCAACGTGTTTGCGATGGAGCACACGTAACCCATGCTCGTGTCTGGTTTGGTCAGCATGTGAGGCTCGTCTCACAATTTATGCTAGTTCAGGTGAGAGTTATAGGCTGCACAGCCGGGGAGAGGTGACATCCACACACCAGGGTTTGTCTGTCTGGGGTTGACAGGTAATGGTACAGCCTTACCTGGCTGGCCCTGGCTCCCGTCTAAGCTTCAGACCCCCACTGTGCAGAGCCAGAGGGCATTTCCAGGTAAGGCTGTTATTTCCTCACATAGATAAGGGCCAGAGCCAGTGCTATCTAAATTGCCTTGGAGAAAGCTGAGTCTTCACTCTGGAGCGGAATCTTTTTGCCTTTTGTAAAGTTAGGCCTCTTGGCTCAGGCTGATGTGAGTTTGCTTCTATATTTCTGCCACCACTACTTCCTCTATTTCTCTCAGCTCTTTGATCTGAAGAGATGTCAACTTGTCCTGAATCTACAGTTAGGGCTGGATTCAATCCCTATCATGGGAACTATTGCGCAAAAGATTGGTGTTAAAATGTAAAGGTACTTTCTGTTTACTTTGAATGCAATCTCTGGGAACGAGGGAACATTGCCTTTAAATTTCAATAAAGCTATGACACGGATCTTGCGCAATACTTGTTCGATAATGATTGAATTCTGCCCTTAGTTAGCTCAGAGACTGACAGAATGAGAGAGAGAGAGAGAGAGAGAGAGAGAGAGAGCAAGAGAGAGAGTGAGATTTCCAATTGGCTATACTAAAACTCTTTAACATCATCCTGAGCTCTGGCATTTTCCCCATTATTTGGGCTCAAGGACTGATCAGCCCAATCCACAATCCAACTACCGTGGGATATGCGTCAACAGCAACCTTGGGAAAATGATCTTTATCATTAACAGCAGACTCATACATTTACTTAGTGAAAGCAATGTACTGAGCAAATGTCAATTGGATTTTTACTAAATGATCATATGACAGACCACGTATTCACCCTGCACACCCTAATTGACAAACAAACAAATCAAAACAAAGGCAAAGTCTTCTCATGCTTTGTTGATAAAAAAAAAAAAACTTGGACTCAATTTGGCATGAGGGTCTGCTATAGAAATTGATGTAAAGTGGTGTTGGGGAAAAAACATACAACATTATAAAATCCATGTACACAAACAACAAGTGTGCGTTTAAAATTGGCAAAAAACTTCTTCCTACAGGGCCGTGGGGTGAGACAGGGATCCTGCTTAAGCCCCACCCTCTTCAACATGTATATCAACGAATTGGCGAGGGCACTAGAACAGTCTGCAGCACCCGGCCTCACCCTACTAGAATCTGAAGTCAAATGTCTACTGTTTGCTGATGATCTGGTGCTTCTGTCACCAACCAAGGAGTGCCTACAGCAGCACCAAGATATTCTGCACCGATTCTGCCAGACCTGGGCCCTGACAGTAAATCGCAGTAAGACCAAAATAATGGTGTTCCAAAAAAGGTCCAGTCGCCAGGACCACAAATACAAATTCCATCTAGACATTGTTGCCCTAGAGCACACAAAAAACTATACATATACATATAACTACACACAAATTTTTTAKATTTTTATTTAACCTTTATTTAACCAGGTAAGCCAGTTGAGAACTGTCACGTTCCTGACCTGTTTTCTGTTGTTTTGTATGTGTGTGATGGTCAGGGCGTGAGTTTTGGGTGGGCATTCTATGTTGTGTGTTTCTATGTTGGTTTAGGGTTGCCTGGTATGGCTCTTAATTAGAGGCAGGTGTTTTGCGTTCCTCTAATTAAGAGTCATATTTAGGTAGGTTGTTTCACTGTGTTCGTTGTGGGTGGTTGTTACCTGTCTCTGTGTTTGTGTTCTGCACCAGATAGGTCTGTATCGGTTTTGCACGTTTGTTATTTTGTAAGTTGTTTGTAGTGTTCACTTGTTCTTATAATTAAACATGTTGAGCACTGGCTACGCTGCATTTTGGTCCTCTCCTTCACCCCAGGAAGAAAACCTTTACAAGAACAAGTTGTCTTTTACAACTGCAACCTGGCCAAGATAAAGCAAAGCAGTGCGACACAAACAACAACACAGAGTTACACATGGAATAAACAAATGTACAGTCAATAACACAATAGGAAAAAATCTATATACAGTGTGTGCAAATAAGGTAAGATAAGGGAGGTAAGGCAATAAATAGGCCGTAGTGGCGGAGTAATTAGAAGTTAGCAATGAAACACTGGAGTGATAGATGTGCAGAAGATGAATGTGCAAGTAGAGATACTGGGGTGCAAAGGAGAAGAAAAAAATAACAATATGGGGATGAGGTAGTTGGATGGGCTATGTACAGGTGCAGTGATCTGTGAGCTGCTCTGACAGCTGATGCTTAAAGTTAGTGAGGCAGATATGAGTCTCCAGCTTCAGTGATTTTTGCAATTCGTTCCAGTAATTGACAGCAGAGAACTGGAAAGAAAGGTGGCCAAATGAGGAATAGGCTTTGGGGGTGACCAGTGAAATATACTTGCTGGAGTGCGTGCTACAGGTGAGTGCTGCTATGGTGACCAGTGAGCTGAGATAAGGCGGGGCTTTACCTAGCAAAGACTTATAGATGACCTGGAGCCAGTGGGTTTGGCGACAAATATGAAGCGAGGGCCAGCCAACGAGAGCATACAGGTCGTAGTGGTGGGTAGTATATGGGGCTTTTGTGACAAAACGGATGGCACTGTGATAAACTGAATCCAATTTGCTGAGTAGTGTTGGAGGCTGTTTTATAAATGACATCGCCGAAGTCAAGGATTGGTAAGATGGTCAGTTTTTCATGGGTATGTTTGGCAGCATGAGTGAAGGATGCTTTGTTGCGAAATGGGAAGCCGATTCTAGATTTAATTTTGGATTGGAGATGCTTAATGTGAGTCTGGAAGGAGAGTTTACAGTCTAACCAGACACCTAGGTGTTTGTAATTGTCCACATATTCTAAGTCAGAACCGTCCAGAGTAGTGATGCTGGACGGGCGGGCAGGTGCGGGCAGCGATCGGTTGAAGAGCATGCATTTAGTTTAACTTGTATTTAAGAGCAGTTGGAGTCCACGGAAGGAGAGTTGTATGGCATTGAAGCTAGTCTGGATGTTAGTTAACACAGTGTCCAAAGAAGGGCCAGAGAAGTATACAGAATGGTGTTGTCTGCGTAGAGGTGGATCAGAGAATCACCAGCAGCAAGAGCGACATCATTGATGTATAAAGAGAAAAGAGTCGGCCTGAGAATTGAACCCTGTGGCACCCCCATAGAGACTGCCAGATGTCCGGACAATAGGCCCTCCGATTTGACACACTGAATGAACTCTGTCTGAGAAGTAGTTGGTGAACCAGGCGAGGCAGTTATTTGAGATACCAAGGCTGTTGAATCTGCCGATAAGAATGTGGTGATTGACAAAGTCGAAAGCCTTGGCCTAAACAACAGCGCCACAGGTAACTTCCACAAAGCTGTGAACGATCTGAGAGACAAGGCAAGAAGGGCATTCTATGCCATCAAAAGGAACATAAAATTCAACATACCAATTAGGATCTGGCAAAAAAATACTTGAATCAGTTATAGAACCCATTGCCCTTTATGGTTGTGAGGTCTGGGGTCCCCTCACCAAACAAGAATTCACAAAATGGGACAAACATCAAATTGAGACTCTGCATGTAGAATTCTGCAAAAATATCCTCTGTGTACAACGTAAAACACCAAATAATGCATGCAGAGCAGAATTAGGCCGATACCCGCTAATGATCAAAATCCAGAAAAGAGACGTTAAATTGTACAACCACCTAAAAGGAAGCAATTCCCAAACCTTCCATAATCAAAACAGTGTAGAGAGAGAGAGAGAGAGAGAGACGTGGGGGGAGAGAAACGAGAGAGAGAAACAGAGAGAGAGAACAGCAGAGAGAGCAGAGAGAGAGAGAAGAGAGAGAGAGAGGAGAGAGAGAGAGAGAGAGAGAGAGAGAGAGAGAGAGGGAGGTGAGAAGAAAAAGATCTAACAACACTCTACTTTGCCTCATGCCATTTTCTAGTTTGAATCAATTCTAACCTATTTAATGTGTAGTTGTCTTTTTTCCACAACTGTATTCTGTGTCAAATCACAAACCTGTGTAGCATGGTCTTTCCCGTAGCAGTGTAATTCAGCAGTGTCATCTGCACATTACAGTTTTTTAACAATCCCTTGGGCACTATTTATGGCTCATGTTAACGCACTTGTGAGGTCTAAGTTGTTCTTGCATGAGATACGCGCTCCTTACGTAGCATACACATCCAAGACATACTGACTATTTATACTTGTAAGTCCAGTGTTCAGGATCTATGACATCATGTCGGCTACATAGTGGCTAGGTCTTATCTCGATAATCTTTGCATAACGTCTGTTAGTAGACTTTGGCTCATGTACAATTGGCATAGTGAGTTCTCTGTCAGTGTCATGTCTCGATATGGGTACTTATGTCGCTTCTCATAGGTCACTAGCCGTTGTAAAGCTCACCTAGAGGTGGTCACATATTATGTGCCATAGCTCTGTAATGAGTAGCTTTCAGGACTTCTATGGGATGCTTGTTATAAAGTGCGTATGGTTCATTTGTTGGTCCAATGGCGTTGTAGTTTAGATAGATGTTGAAACTAAGTCATTCGTACGCTGTAATGCTAGGGTGTTCTTATTGTTCTATTATTTCCAAGCGGTCAATGTCGCGTAGAGATACAAGTGTTGTCCTATATGGTGTAGGCGTAGGTCTTCTGGATCAAATATTTGCATTATTATTTTGGGAATAGATCTGAGTGTGGTGGTTTTGGTGTCATTAGAGTAATATATTTGAGATGAGCTTGATATGACTTCTCAAGATGATATTGCTCAAGAGATCTGTATGAGCTTAGGTTATGTTCAGTGTGCTAAGCGTGAGAGGGTATGATATGAACTCGTTAGCGAGGAATACTCATGCTGATACGACGTTTTATGAATAATTAATGTCTAGGTCTACTCGCTCACTTGTCGCATGTAGCTAGGTCTTGAGTTAAGTGCTGTAAACAGCTCTATGGCTATTCTTAGTGGTCCACATGCATAGTAATGCATAGGTGTATTATTTCATGCTATAGCTAGGGCATTTCAAGAAAGTCCTATGCGCATAGGTCACTCCTAAACATGCCCAGCTAAGAGTTTCTCATGTCATCCTACCTCACACGATGGATCCTCGATCCGCATAATGGTTCGTGTCGCAGTGACTATTACCCAGGCTAAAGTCTCTGATACATGGCTGAGACCGTGTGTGTGTGTTTGTGGGTGGTGTCTCGTTAGTTGGTGTTCGTATGTGGTGCGCTCTGGTTGAGTGTAGTTGGTCTGTATGTGTGCATTGGCCGGTGTTAGGTGCTTAGGGTGTGCTATGGTGTGTGCTAGTTGTGGTCGTGTAGGCGTGTGTAGTGTGTGTTTTATGGTGTTGTGCTATGTGTGGCTGTATAATGTGGGTGCGTAGGGTGCTATGTGTGTATTGGCTGATATAGTGCTGAGAGGTTCTCTGTTGATTGTCTTAACATAGACCTCAGAAGTTACATGTAGCCATATATAGGCACATACTGCTCAATGTGACTTAATGATCAATGTCTCTAGGATACTTACCACAATACATGTATCATGGCTGTAGCCCTTTTTTAGGAGCGCCTTCTCACTAGTCATTAACAGCTGTAGGCTGTAAGGTTCCACTAGTCCAATCTCGGCATTGTAATTAAAAGCTCGCCTCATATCTGACTCAGGTCTAATACACGTCCGGATCTCTAGATCATGCTACAAGGCATTTAGGTACCCTCTGTCATCGCTGTTCGCAGAGGTCTCTCCTAGTCATTGATCTTATAGCCTAGGTCTCACTGCATCATGCTATAGCTACGATGTAGCTCTGCTCATAAGTCTATGCCCTCAATTCAGGTCTAGTCAATTTACACACCAATCAATGTACCCTCAAGGTTATCTCTTGAATACAATGCACTTCACTCACAGTATTAAAGCTAGGATCTGTAGCATAGGTTCTCCTAAGTCACTATGACTCTAATTACGCCATCACTAACGCCTCTAATTATCAATGCTGTAAGACCATAGCAGTTCATAGACCAAATATTACTGATCATGCTATACATCCAGGACCCCAGGGTGATAGAGTTCATATGTCATGCCCCTGATTACACCAGCGCTTATGTGTCTGTCAAAATGGCTAATAAAGCCCTAGGCCTACCCTCATCGGTCAATGCTCACCTAACGCATAGGACTACTTCTGTTTGACACTAACGGTTACTGCTACTATAGACGCTGCATGGCTATGGAGCCCTCATCGAAATCATGCTGTAGCTAGGTCCTACCTAATGTTAATCATGCTTCGTAGGATAAGGTCTATGTCATGCTGTATGACTAGCAGAGGTATGTTCAATACCGCACTCACCATTCTCATGAGTATGGCTGTATTGATAAGCTAGGTCTGCTGTCATGCTGTAGCCTCAGATGCTACTAGTCCAGGTATCTTAGGTCTACAATGTTATGCTTGTAGCTAGGTCTGTAGGACTAGGCCTCTACTCGAGTCCATCGCGGGTAGGGTTACCATATGTCATGCCAATGTCATAGCCTGGTTAGGATCCTAATGCATTCAACATCGCTAAAACGCTAGAGACTCCTCACTGAATATTCGATAAAAGTGCTTAGTCACCCACTCTCATTATGTACGTAATATTGCACATACGCCTAAGAGATTATTAGCCTAGAGATGTATACCCTCTGTCAATAGCTATACCAATGCTAAGCCGTTCTTTATATCAACTATGCATAGGATCAGTAGTCTAGACGGTCTATGTCATGCTGTACCCATCACGCAGTATTCTAGCGTCCATAGTTACATTAGCTCATTATAAACAGCTCGGTCCTCTGTCATGCAAAGCTCGGTCTCTGTCACCTCATCGCACACTATTTAGCTAGAGTCATACTCGTCATTAGAGACAGTATATGCTTAGGTCACCTCCATTTCTCATCGTTATACTAGCTAGGTATACATAGTACATTCAGACGCACTCAAGTATATTCGCTAGGCTCATCTCTCTCGTACATCGAGCTATTTAAGACTAGGCCTCCATCGTAATGACTCACTATTACATCCTAGGTCTCCATGTCACTCGAGTCACTTAACAGTAGGATCTGATCAGTATAATTGACTCAGGCTCTCATCCTAAGTACATCGGTATATCAAGATAGGCTCTACTCG
>NW_019942836.1:200598-203819 GCF_002910315.2 Salvelinus sp. IW2-2015
ATCCCCCCCCCTGTCTGGATAGTCTTGTGTTGGGAGTAGGAGGGAGATAGATGGGTATAAAAGGATGTTCAATATTTCATGTAGGTTTAACCTCATTCTTCACACTTTAAAGCACATGTCTGAAGCCGAGAGAGTCCCATTTGTGTCCCATAGGTATCACACAGCCCCCACCCTTTATCCTCCTCTTCTTTGTTCTCTTCCTCCCTCTTTATCCTCCTCCATCCAACCTACTATACCATCCTCCCTCCTCTTCTCTCCCCCCTCTGTCCTTCCTCCCACCCTGTCCTCCCTCCCTCCCCCTCCTCCTCCTCCACTCTCCTCCTCTCATCCTCATCCTCATTCTCCTCCCCCTCCATCCTCCTCTCCTCCTCATCCCCTCCTCATCCTCATCCTCCTCCTATCTCTCCTCCATCCTCATCCTCCTCCTACCTCCTCTTGCCTCCTCCTCGTCCCCCTCCTCCTCTTCCTCTCCCATTCCTCCCATCTCCTACTCTTACATCCTCCTCCTCCCCCTCCTCCCTCTCCCTCTATCCTCATCCTCCTCCTCCCTCCTACTCCTCCTTCCTCCACCTCCTCCTCTTCCTCCCTCCTTCTCCTCCATTGTCCTACTCCTTTCCCCTCCATTGTCCTCCTCCTCTTCCTCCTCCATCCTCCTCCTCCTCCCAGTCTCTTGAAAGACCCAATCAGAGTTCAGAGCAGAGAGGTGACACTTCATTCAGAGGCTTTGAAAACGGAGACAAGATAATTTCCTTATTCCCTCAATAGCCTCTGCCTAATATTTGTCACGCCCTTACCTTAGAGATCCTTTTTATGTCTCTATTTTGGTTTGGTCAGGGCGTGAGTTGGGGTGGGCATTCTATGTTTTGTGTTTCTATGATTTTCTATTACTATGTTTTGGCCAAGTATGGTTCTCAATCAGGGACAGCTGTCTATCGTTGTCTCTGATTGGGAACCATACTTAGGTAGCCTTTTTTTCCCACCTGTCTTGGTGGGAAGTTGACTTTTGTTTAGGGCACATAGCCTTTATGTTTATGAATAGAGAGCACGGTTTGTTTTTGTCGTGTTTATTGTTTTGTTCGGCATCATTTTGTTTAATAAAAGGAAAGTGTACGCTCACCACGCTGCACCTTGGTCGTCTTCTGTTAACGGCCGTGACAATATTATTGTTTGTCTTTCTACAGTGAGTTGACAGAAGCCCTCATGAAATTAATTTTACAGTACATTTCCAGTCATCAGCAAGAGAAAACACTGCCTAATTTGTACTACTTTGAATAGAGAGCAGCCCACATGGACTTGATGATTCAGTACAGTAAATATCCAGGCTCTGCTGCACCTCTCAAGAGGTTTAATAACTTCACGTGGGCCCTTTTCATTTAACTCCTTGGTGGGAGACTAAGGAGAGGTGCTACACCTACATGTTAATTAGTCTAAGACATTTACATTTCTCTTTTATATACCTCTGTCAGCGGGACAGCCTCCTCCTCTCCTCCATCTACCTCCTCCCTCCCCTCCCCCTCCTCCTCCGGTAAATGTTTTTTTATTTTAGGTGGCTGGTGGCCCCTATGCCTTCTGTCTGTTCAAATGTCATTGTATCATTGTTCCACTGTAGACTAGCCTACACGCCATCAGGAATGATATCAAACCACTGTGTGTCTATGTGTTAATGTTCAAACGCCAGTCAGTCACCACTTGAATCTGACTTTCTTTGTGATTTCAGATATGACATTGATTCCAAGAGTCCAGATCTGGCAAAGCATGTAAGTGAAAAAGCTATCACTCTGTGCCGGTGCCTCATTGTTGTTTGACTTTTTTCTTTGCCATCATCCTCTATTCTCCATGAATGGAAACTTTTATTTTGAAATGGAAACTTTTATTTTGAAATGCATGCCATTCCCTATTTTGGTTTTATGCGATTCAAAATCCATGTCATCCCAAAGCTCACATATACTGTTGGATGGAAATAGTATATAATAGTGCCTCACTAACCAACGTTTCACGATATGGCCTTGCTGTCTGTCCACGCACCGTTACCTTTTTATAATACAGATAGCATATTACATTATGTATTGATATTGTGTAGCTTTCATAATAATACATTTAGCACATAGACAAGTTGGTTGTTTAGCAACAAAACCGGGTCAAAACAGACGGGGTTGGCTTAGATTTTTGACAACATGTGAACTTTATTTAGTCTCCAATGTTTATTGAAAACATAAATACATTTGTAAAATGAGCACTCGTTGTCTCTCAAATACATTGTGACAGGTAATGGTTGGCTAAGGTAGTTATTTTTTGTTGTTGTCTTATTAGCATTGATGTGACATCAGTCAAAACACTGTCATTTTTGGTAGCTATCTGGCCATCCAGAAACCATGGCAGTTTCTTGTCATTGTTGGTAGCTATCTGGCCATCAGAACCACTGGCAGTTTCTTGTCATTGTTGGTAGCTATCTGGCCATCCAGAACCATGGCAGTTTCTTGTCATTGTTGGTAGCTATCTGGCCATCCAGAACCATGGCAGTTTCTTGTCATTGTTGGTAGCATCTGGCCATCCAGAACCATGGCAGTTTCTTGTCATTGTTGGTAGCTATCTGGCCATCCAGAAACCATGGCAGTTTCTTGTCATTGTTGGTAGCCATCTGGCCATCCAGAACCATGGCAGTTTCTTGTCATTTTGGTAGCTATCTGGCCATCCAGAACCATGGCAGTTTCTTGTCATTGTTGGTAGCTATCTGGCCATCCAGAACCATGGCAGTTTTTGTCATTGTTGGTAGCTATCTGGCCATCCAGAACCATGGCAGTTTCTTGTCATTGTTGGTAGCTATCTGGCCATCCAGAACCATGGCAGTTTCTTGTCATTGTTGGTAGCCATTGGCCATCCAGAACCATGGCAGTTTCTTGTCATTGTTGGTAGCTATCTGGCCATTCCAGAACCATGGCAGTTTCTTGTCATTGTTGGTAGCCATCTGGCCATCCAGAACCATGGCAGTTTCTTGTCATTGTTGGTAGCTATCTGGCCATCCAGAACCATGGCAGTTTCTTGTCATTGTTGGTAGCTATCTGGCCATCCAGAACCATGGCAGTTTCTTGTCATTGTTGGTAGCTCATCTGGCCATCCAGAACCATGGCAGTTTCTTGTCATTGTTGGTAGCTATCTGGCCATCCAGAACCATGGCAGTTTCTTGTCATTGTTGGTAGCCATCTGGCCATCCAGAACCATGT
>NW_019942836.1:203844-205483 GCF_002910315.2 Salvelinus sp. IW2-2015
ATCAAAACAAGACATAGTATCAAGAACCAGATGAAACAAGCTTAAACTAGTCACTTACGATTCCCACATGCCAGTTTCTTGTCTTTTTGGTAGCTATCTGGCCATCCAGAACCATGGCAGTTTCTTGTCATTGTTGGTAGCTATCTGGCCATCCAGAACCATGGCAGTTTCTTGTCATTGTTGGTAGCTATCTGGCCATCCAGAACCATGGCAGTTTCTTGTCATTGTTGGTAGCTATCTGGCCATCCAGAACCATGGCAGTTTCTTGTCATTGTTGGTAGCCATCTGGCCATCCAGAACCATGGCATTTCTTGCTCACAGACTTCTGCCCCATTGAAGCGTGAGCATCCTTCTCCTTGACGTTATCAGCTAATCCGTCTATATCGTGTGACCTACATTTTTTATATGAACTGAAGGTTGCTTTTTCGTTGTCATACCATTATCAAAACTTGTGAAACCCATTTTCTTAAATTCTAGGCATGATTTATTGTACTTCAATGGTATTAGCAATGTACTCACATGTATAAAGGTATAATGATGAATGAATACTAGCATATTGTTTTGCAGTGAAAGCTTTGAAAAGCAACGCATTAGTCACACATACACAATGATAATATATCTGCAGTCAATGGTTTGCGTAATACCAGAAAATTCTTCATTATTTCTTCATTTGCCATGTTTAAATTTGATTGTTTTGTACTCAATTTTGTGTTACTAACTGTCGTCTTACATAAAACCCAGTTCCCTCTATCTCTCTCCCTTTCTCCCCCTTTCTCTCCTGTTCTATCCCCCTTTCTCCCCCCTTTTCTTCCTTTCTCACCCTTTCTCCCCTGTTCTATCCCCCTTTCTCCCCCCTTTTCTCCCTGTCTCCCCCGTTCTCCCCCTTTTTCTTTTCTTCTTTCCCGCTCTGTGTTTTCTCTTGTTTTGATGACGGTCTTGTATGGTATTTGAGTCTTGTGCCTTCTCTTACATGATATGCTCTGTGGTTGTTATTGTTGTGGTTGTTGTTGTTGTTGTTGTCTATGCTGCCGCCTGGTGTACCCCTCCTCCTCCTCCTGTTCTCCCTCTTCCTTCTCCTTCTCCCTGGAAGCCCTCCGACATTGACGTACGTGTTTGACTCCTCCAACCAAACTTTATCTCTCTTCAATGTTTTATAACATACTGCTTATAACATGCTTATAACACTCTGCATATAACACACTGCTTATAACACGCTGCTTAGCTCCTCACCAGCTGTCCTTGTTTTCACCCTGTATCCCCAATCTTTCCCCTCTGTCTCCCCATGAACAACGAACTCTCCACTCCTCCCTCCGTCCCTCCATCCCTCCCTCCTCTCCCCCCCATCAGGACTTCTTGGGGCAGGTGTTCTGTACCTTGGGAGAGATCGTAGGATCACCTGCCAGTCGACTGGAGAAACCTCTGGGGTGAGTAGAGGCGGGCGGGATTGGTTGATTGGTTGAAGCTGTGTGACCCTGGGGTGAGTAGTGGTGGTCATGAACTGAGACTCTATGATGTCACCATGAGCAGCAGGATGATGTTACCATGAGTAGCAGGATGATATTACCATGAGCAGCAGGATGATGTCACCATGAGCAGCAGGATGATGTCACCATGAGCAGCAGGATGATGTCACCATGAG
>NW_019942836.1:209360-219676 GCF_002910315.2 Salvelinus sp. IW2-2015
AACAACAGGATGATGTCACCATGAGCAGCAGGATGATGTCACTATGAGCAGCAGGACGATGTCAACCATGAGCAGCAGGATGATGTCACCATGAGCAGCAGGATGGTGTCACCATGAGCAGCAGGATGATGTTTCCAT
This sequence comes from Salvelinus sp. IW2-2015, assembly GCF_002910315.2. NCBI lineage: Eukaryota > Metazoa > Chordata > Actinopteri > Salmoniformes > Salmonidae > Salvelinus > Salvelinus sp. IW2-2015. The sequence goes on from NW_019942836.1 coordinate 209,499, forward strand.
GAGTAGCAGCATGATGTCACCATGAGCAGCAGCATGATGTCACCATGAGCAGCAGGATGATGTTCCATGAACAACAGGATGATGTCACCATGAGCAGCAGGATGGGTGTCACCATGAGCAGCAGGATGATGTCACCATGAGCAGCAGGATGATGTTTCCATGAACAACAGGAGGATGTCACCATGAGCAGCAGGATGGTGTCACCATGAGCAGCAGGATGATGTCACCATGAGCAGCAGGATGGTGTCCCCATGAGCAGCAGGATAATGTCTCCAGAGCAGCAGGATGGGGTTTCCATGAGTAGCAGCATGATGTCACCATGAGCAGCAGGATGATGTTACCATGAGCAGCAGGATGAGTATCACCATGAGCAGCAGGATGATGTTACCATGAGCAGCATGATGATGTCACCATGAGAGCAGGATGATGTCTCCATAGCAGCAGGATGATGTCACCATGAGCAGCAGCATGATGTCTCCATGAGCAGCGGGATGATGTCACCATGAGCAGCATGATGGATGTTACCATGAGCAGCAGGATGTGTCACCATGAACAACAGGATGATGTCACCATGAGCAGCATGATGATGTTACCATGAGCAGCAGGATGGTGTCACCATGAACAACAGGATGATGTCACCATGAGCAGCAGGATGATGTCACCATGAGCAGCAGGATGATGTTACCATGAGCAGCAGGATGATGTTACCATGAGCAGCAGGATGATGTTACCATGAGCAGCAGGGTGATGTTACCATGAGTAGCAGAATGATATTACCATGAGGCAGCAGGATGATGTCACCATGAGCAGCAGGATGATGTCACCATGAGCAGCAGGGTGATGTCACCATGAGCAGCAGGATGATGTCACCATGAGCAGCAGGATGATGTTTCCATGAACAACAGGATGATGTCACTCATGACAGCAGGATGAATTTACCATGAGCAGCAGGATGATATTACCATGAGCAGCAGGATGATGTTCCATGAGTAGCAGCAATGATGTCACCATGAAGCAGCAGCATGATGTCACCATGAGCAGCAGGATGATGTTTCCATGAACAACAGGATGATGTCACCATGAGCAGCAGGATGGTGTCACCATGAGCAGCAAGGATGATGTTTCCATGAACAACAGGATGATGTCACCATGAGCAGCAGGATGGTGTCACCATGAGCAGCAGGATGATGTTCACCATGAGCAGCAGGATGGTGTCTCACATGAGCAGCAGGATGATGTCTCCATGAGCAGCAGGATGAGGTTTCCATGAGTAGCAGCATGATGTCATCATGAGCAGCAGGATGATGTTACCATGAGCAGCAGGATGATATCACCATGAAGCAGCAGGATGATGTTACCATGAGCAGCATGATGATGTCACCATGAGCAGCAGGATGATGTCTCCATGAGCAGCAGGATGATGTCACCAATGAGCAGCAGCATGATGCTCCATGAGCAGCAGGATGATGTCACCATGAGCAGCATGATGATGTTACCATGAGCAGCAGGATGGTGTCACCATGAACAACAGGATGATGTCACCATGAGCAGCATGATGATGTTACCATGAGCAGCAGGATGGTGTCACCATGAACAACAGATGATGTCACCATGAGCAGCAGGATGATGTCACCATGAGCAGCAGGTGATGTCAACCATGAGCAGCAGGATGATGTCACCATGGTAGCAGCATTGATGTCACCATGAGCAGCAGGATGATGTCACCATGAGCAGTAGGATGGTGCACCATGAGCAGCAGGATGATGTCACCATGAGCAGCAGGATGGTGTCACCATGAGCAGCAGGATGATGTTTCCATGAATGAGCAGCAGGATGATGTCACCATGAGCAGCAGGATGATGTTACCATAGGCAGCAGGATGATGTCACCATGAACAACAGGATGATGTCACCATGAGCAGCAGGATGATGTCACTATGAGCAGCAGGACGATGTCACCATGAGGCAGCAGGATGATGTCACCATGAGCAGCAGGATGGTGTCACCATGAGCAGCAGGATGATGTTTCCATGAGTAGCAGCATGAGTCACCATGAGCAGCAGCATGATGTCACGCAATGAGCAGGCAGGATGATGTTTCCATGAACAACAGGATGATGTCACCATGAGCAGCAGGATGGTGTCACCATGAAAGCAGCAGGATGATGTCACCATGAGCAGCAGGATGATGTTTCCATGAACAACAGGAGGATGTCACCATGAGCAGCAGGATGGTGTCACCATGAGCAGCAGGATGATGTCACCATGAGCAGCAGGATGGTGTCACCATGAGCAGCAGGATATGTCTCCATGAGCAGCAGGCATGGGGTTTCCATGAGTAGCAGCATGATGTCACCCATGAAGCAGCAGGATGATGTTACCATGAGCAGCAGGATGGATATCACCATGAGCAAGCAAGGATGATGTTACCATAGAGCAGCATGATGATGTCACCATGAGCCAGCAGGATGATGTCTTCCATGAGCAGCAGGATGATGTCACCATGAGCAGCAGCATGATTGTCTCCATGAGCAGCGGGATGATGTCACCATGAGCAGCATGATGATTTACCATGAGCAGCAGGATGGTGTCACCATGAACAACAGGATGAGTCACCATGAGCAGCATGATTGATGTTACCATGAGCAGCAGTGATGGTGTCACCATGAACAACAGGATGATGTCACCATGAAGCAGCAGGATGATTACCATGAGCAGCAAGGATGAGTTACCTATGAGCAGCAGGATATGTTTGTCACCATGAGCAGCAGGATGATGTCACCATGAGCAGCAGGATGATGTCACCATGAGCAGCAGGATGATGTCACCATGAGCAGCAGGATGATGTTACCATGAGCAGCAGGATGGTGTCACCATGAACAACAGGATGATGTCACCATGAGCAGCAGGATGATGTCACCATGAACAACAGGATGATGTGACCATGAGCAGCAGGATGATGTCACCATGAACAGCAGGATGATGTCACCATGAGCAGCAGGGTGATGTCACCATGAGCAGCAGGATGATGTTACCATGAGCAGCAGGATGATGTTACCATGAGCAGCAGGATGATGTAGCCTCGCACTTTAACAGTCTTAGTTGTTGCAGCAATTGGCCCGATATTGCTGTTCATTTTGTGCATCACTGACTCTATACCTTTAACTAATCCCTGGTTCTGTTCTCATATCCAGACTAGCACACCACTTAGTATTAAAGCCCGGTTCAGATACATGAGACGAGATGAGACGGTTTTATGTCATTTTAGATCAACGTTTGTTTGATCTGAACAGTTTTAGAAGTTTCAGAACTCTTGTGTAATGCAGCGGTCTAAGGCACTGTATCACAACCGGACGTGATTGGGAGTCCCATAGGGTTAGCCCAGCCTCGTCCGGGTTTAGCCGGTGTAGCCCGTCATTATAAATATTCATTTGTTCTTAACTTACTTGCCTAGTTAAATAAAGGTTAAATATATATATATATATATTATTTTTTTGCTGCAGCTTGCTAGCCTATGTTGCTGATGTTTCTCTGACAAGTCACACGGTGTGTCCTGTTTCTGGTGCACAAATTACGTGATATATCTTTGCTAAAACAACTTTGTATCAAAGTTTCATCACTTCATTGTAAAGCGGCACCGTTGCCGTAGAAACGGTATTGACTGCACATCTCCTCTGTTTGATCTGTGGCCTGATCTTCAGTCAGCTGTTTTACAACTCAACATTCTTAAACTGTTTAGTTTTGTCTTGTCGTGTCGGGCTAATGTATCTGAACTGGGCTTTAGAATGAAGCACTGACTACATCCTGTACAGTGAGCTCTAAAAGTATTGGTGACATATTGTTTTGTCGTTTTGGCTCTGTACTCTAGCACTTTGAAATGGTACAATGATGAGGAGGTTAAAGTGCAGCCTGTCAGCTGTAATTTGAGGGTATTTTCATCCATATAGGTTGAACCGTTTAGGAATTACAGCACGTTTTGGACATAGTCCCCCCCCATTTTAGATGCACCAAATTCATACCTCCAAGACGTGCTAACCTCTCACCATTACAATAACAGGGGAGGTTAGCATTTTATATCATACCTCCAAGTCATGCTAACCTCTCACCATTACAATAACAGGGGAGGTTAGCATTTTATATCATACCTCCAAGACATGCTAATCTCTCACCATTACCAATAACAGGGGAGGTTAGCATTTTATATCATACCCCCAAGACATGCTAACCTCTCACCATTACAATAACAGGGGAGGTTAGCATTTTGGAGCAGGGTATGATATTTATGCTTCTGTAACTTTCTCACAATTCATTCAGGATTATCCGTAATCATGGTAGCATCCACATTAATGTAGAAGTGTTCAGAAACATATTCTGTTCTTATTTATAATAAAAGTGACTCCAAAATGACCCAATACATTATTTACCATTCATTTCTATCGGGCACAAAATAATCTGAAACAACCAAAACAAACAAATACATCCAACAAGTTTGTAGAGTCACAAGATTGATGTAATCATTGRGTGCTAGGAATATGGGACCAAATACTTACATTTGTACTACTTTAATACACAATAATTTRCGTCCCATAATGTGAATGAAAATACCCACAATTTTAAGCTGACAGTCTGCACTTTAACCTCATAGTCATTGTATAATTTCAAATCTAAAGTGCTCTAGTACAGAGCCAAAACAACTAAACATTTGTCACTGACCCAATACTGTTAGAGCTCACTGCATATTAAGAGTACATTCTAACATCGTTGCATTGCTTCACCATCCCAATGGCTGTTAGACAAAATAGTTCCCAAACAAATAGTTCCCTAATCACTTGGACCAATCAACAGATGGCACACGAGTCAAACGACCTCACTCCGCCTCAAGAGTTGAACTATGTTCCGTCATGTAGCCAAATTGTTCTTGTACCAGTTGCCATGTGGCTTGACTTTATCCATGTCGCCCACTATATCATGAAAGCACCATTGACTCCGGAGTCATCAAACAGGCCTCTTTATATTTTCGTGTGCATTGGAARGTAACACAGCCAGCCAGCGCTTCTCATTGGCTTCCATGTGTTCTAGGGCTGTGTAACAAATAGCACTCTATTCCCAATATAGTACACTACTTTTGACCAGAGACCTATGGGAGCCCTACGGGCAATGGTAAAAAAAGAAGTGTGCACTATAAACGGAATAGGATGCCATTTGGGACAAAGCCCTAGGCTGTGTGATGACGATAAATATGTCTGTCATCTATAGCCATCTGTGGAGTACTTAAACTGTTCAGATAACAATGGGGTGAGATGATGGCACTGGTAATTGAACAGGACTCGGGGCTTCCTCTAACACTGTTACTGTCATTAAGGGAGCAATCTGTATAGTCTCCCTCATATAGACTCACTCTGTCATGTAGAGTTTCCCTTGTATAGACTCACTCTGTCATGTAGAGTTTCCCTCGTATAGACTCACTCTGTCATGTAGAGTTTCCTTCATATAGACTCACTCTGTCATGTAGAGTCTCCCTCGTATAGACTCACTCTGTCATGTAGAGTCTCCTTCATATAGACTCACTCTGTCATGTAGAGTCTCCCTCGTATAGACTCACTCTGTCATGTAGAGTCTCCTTCATATATACTCACTCTGTCATGTAGAGTCTCCTCGTTACAGACTCCTCTGTTCAGTAGAGTCTCCCTCATATACAGACTCTCTGTCATGTAGAGTCCCTCTTATAGACTCACTCTGTCATGTAGAGTCTCCTTTTCTAAGACTCACTCTGTCATGTGAGTTCCCTCGTATTAGACTCACTCTGCCATGTGAGTCTCCCTCTATATAGACTTCACTCTGTCATGTAGAGTCCTCCTCTTTAACTCACTCGTCATGTAGAGTCTCCCTCTATAGACTCACTCTGTCAATTAGATCTCCTCTTTATAGGCTCACTCTGTCATGTATAGTCTCCCTCTTTATAACTCACTCTGTCTGTAGAGTCTCCCTCATTGTAGAGTAACTTCTGTCATGTAGTGTCCTCTTCTTATAGACTCACTGTTCATCTGTATGTAGAGTTTCCTCTGTATAGACTCACTCTGTCATGTAGAGTCTAACTCTTTAAACTCTCTCTGTCGTGTAGGATCTCCCTCATGTAGACTCATTCTGTCATGTAGAGTCTCCTTTATAGACTCACTCTGCTCATGTAGAGTCTCGCCTCGTATAGACTCACCCTGTCATGTAGAGTTTCCTCGTTTATTCTCCACTCTGTCATGTAGAGTCTCCCTCTTAAACTCATGTCATGTGAGTTCCCTCATGTAGACTCACTCTGTCATGAGAGTCTCTTCTTATAGTCTCACTCTGTCATGTAGAGTCTCCCTCAATATGACTCACTCTGTCATGTAGAGCTTCCCTCTTATGAGACTCACCTTGTCATGTAGAGTCTCCTCTTATAGACCACTCTGTCATCTAGAGTCTCCCTCGTAATAGACTCGCTCTGTATGTAGAGTCTCCATCTTAAAGTCTCACTCTGTCATGTAGAGTTCCCTCGTTATCTCACTCTGTCATGTGTAGAGTCTCCTTTAACTCACTCTGATGTAGAGTCTCCCTCATGTAGACTCACTCTGTATGTAGGTCTTTCTTATAGTCTACCTAATCATGTAGAGTCTCCCTCATAATAGACTCACTCTGTCATGTAGAGTCTCCCTCTTTATAGACTCACCCTTTCATGTGAGATCCTTCCCTCTTTATAGACTCCACGCTGTCATGTAGAGTCTCCTCGTAAAGACTCAGCTCTGTCATGTAGAGTCTCCTCTTAAATCTACTCTGCATGTAGAGTTTCCCTCGTATAGATCTCACTCTGTCATGTAGAGTCTCCTCTTTAACTCACCTCTTCATGTAGAGTCTCTCTCATTGTAGACTCCAAACTTCACTCTGTCATGTGAGAGTCTCTTCTCTTATGTCTCACTCTATATGTAGATGTTTCCTCATATAGACTCACTCTGTCATGTAGAGTCTCCCTCTTATAGACTCACCCTGTCATGTAGAGTCTCCCGCTTATAAACTCACTCTGTCATGTAGAGTCTCTCTCGTAAAGACTCGCTCTGTCATGTATTCTCCCTCAAATAGTCTCAATCTCTCATATAGAGTCTCCCTCAAATAGACTCACTTTGTCATATATAGTCTCCCTTGTACAGACTCACTCTGTCAGGGAGAGTCTCCGTCTTATAGACTCACTCTGTCATGTAAAGTGGCTTGATGCCGACATGAGAGACAGAGACAGACACCCTCTTGTCTTAGACACCATTAACTCACACACACACACACACACACACACACACACACACACAATTACTGTCCAACCACCACAACACACACACACACACACCACACACACCACACACACACACACACACACACAACACACACACAACACACACCACACACACACACACACACACACACCACACACACAACACACACACACACACCACACACAGACACAGACACAGACACAGACACACACACATGCATGCATGTGCCACACACAACACACACAATGTCAAACATTTGTGTCCGTTTGAGGAGGTGCTGAGGGAGGTGTTCACGGTGCTGTGTGTGCTGAGTCTAAATAGGGTGTCTTCCAACCACTAGTTTATGCAGTGTGTGAGTGTGTGTGTGCGCTGTGCGTTGCGTGTGCGTGTGCGCGGTGTGCTGTGTGTGTGTGTGTGTGTGTTGTGTGTTGTGTGTGTGTGTGGTGTGTGTGTGTGTGTGTGTGTGTGTGGTGTGTGTGTGTGTGTGTGTGTGTGTGTTGTGATTAATGGTGTCTAAGACAAGAGGGGTCTGTCTCTGTCTCTCATGTCGGCATCAAGCCACTACATGACGAGTGAGTCTATAAGACGGAGACTCTCCCTGACAGAGTGAGTCTGTACAAGGGAACTAATATGACAAATGAGTCTATTTGAGGGACTCTATATGAGAGATTGAGACTATTTGAGGGAGAATACATGACAGCGAGTCTGTACGAGAGAGACTCTACATGACAGAGTGAGTTTATAAGCGGGAGACTCTACATGACAGGGTGAGTCTATAAGAGGACTTACATACACAGAGTATCATATATGAGGGAGACTCTACATGATAGGAGTGAGACTATAAGAAAGGACCTACATGACAGAGGAGTCTTACATGAGGAGACTCACATGACAGAGTGGTTTTAAAGAGGGAACTCTACATGACAGAGTGAGAATAAATACGAGGAAACTCTACATGACAGAGTGAGACTTTAAGATGGAGACTCTACATGACAGAGCGAGTCTTTACGAGGGAGACTCTAGATGACAGAGTGAGTCTATAAGAGAAAGACTCTACATGAAAGGGTGAGTCTATAAGAGGGAGACTCTACATTGACAGAGTGAGTCTATTGAGGAGACTCTACATGATAGAGTGAGACTATAAGAAAGAGACTCTACATGACAGAGTTGTCTACATGAGAGACTCTACATGACAGAGTGAGTTTAAAGAGGGAGACTCTACATGACAGAGTGAGAATATACGAGGGAAACTCTACATGACAGAGTGAGACTTTAAGATGGAGACTCTACATAACAGAGCGAGTCTTTACGAGGGAGACTCTAGATGACAGAGTGAGTCTATAAGAGGAGACTCTACATGACAGGTGAGTCTATAAGAGGGAGACTCTACATGACAGAGTGAGTCTATATGAGGAGGACTCTACATGACAGAGTGAGACTATAAGAAGGAGACTCTCCATGACAGAGTGAGTCTACATGAGAGACTCTACATGACAGAGTGAGTTTAAAGAGGGAGACTCTACATGACAGAGTGAGAATATACGAGGGAAAACTCTACATGACAGGGTGAGTCTATACGAGGGAGACTCTACATGACAGAGTGAGTCTATAAGAAGGAGACTCTACATGACAGAATGAGTCTACATGAGGGAGACTCTACACGAACAGAGGAGAGTTTAAAGAGTAGACTCTACATGACAGAGTGAAGTCTATACGAGGGAAACTCTACATGACAGAGTGAGTCTATAAGAAGGAGACTCTACATGACAGACGTGAGTCTACATGAGGAGACTCTACATGACAGAGTGAGTTTAAAGAGGGAGACTTACATGACAGAGTGAGCTATAAGAGGGGAGACTATCATGACAGAGTGACTTAGTAAGAGGAGACTCTACATGACAAGTGAGTTAAAGAGGGACTCTACATGACAGAGAGCTATATGAGGAGACTCTACATCAGAGTGAGTTATAGAGGAGACTTACATGACAGAGTGAGTTTAAAGAGGAGCACTTACATACAGAGAGTCTATAAGAGGGAGACTCTAATGACGAGTGATCTTATGAGGGAGACTCTACATGACAGAGGATGTAGGGAGCTCCTGAAAGATGTATGAGGAGACTCTACATGACAGAGTGAGTCTATAACGTTGAGACTCTACATGACAGAGTGAGTCTATACGAGGAGACTCTACATACAGCAGTGAGTATATATGAAGGAGACTCTACATGACAGAGTGAGTCTATACGAGGGAGACTCTACCATGACAGAGTGAGTCTATATGAAAACTCTAATGACAGAGAGTCTATACGAGGACTCTTACATGACAGAGTGAGTCTAAGGAGAAACTCACATGACAGAGTGAGTCTATGATGCAGGAGACGTATACAGATTGCTCCCTTAATGACAGTAACAGTGTTAGAGGAAGCCCCGAGTCCTGTTCAATTACCAGTGCCATCATCTCACCCCATTGTTATCTGAACAGTTTAAGTACTCCACAGATGGCTATAGATGACAGACATAATTTATCGTGTCATCACAGCCTAGGGCTTTGTCCCAAATGGCATCCTATTCCGTTTATAGTGCACACTTCTTTTTTTACCATTGCCCGTAGGGCTCCCATAGAGTCTCTGTCAAAAGTATGTACCTATATTGGGAATAGAGTGCTATTTGTTACACAGCCTAGAACACATGGAAGCCAATAGAGAAAGCGCTGGCTGGCTGTGTTACAGTTACCAATGCACACGAAAATTATAAAGAGGCCTGTTTGATGACTCCGGAGTCAATGGTGCTTTCATGAATATAGTGGGCGACATGGATAAAGTCAAGCCCACACATGGCAACTGGTACAAGACAATTTGGCTACATGACGGAACATAGTTCAAACTCTT
>NW_019942836.1:219701-231389 GCF_002910315.2 Salvelinus sp. IW2-2015
GTGGATTAACGTGTGTTGCCCTTCTGTTGAGAATAAGAGGATCAAGACATTTTGTTAACATGCTGTAAACTATGCTGTGAACTTGGCTTCATGACTCGCCTTAGAGACAGTGGGGACACAGAGAATACAGAGAAAGACAAAGAGGAAGAGAGGGAGAGAGGAAGAGAGGAAAAGAGGGAGAGAGGAAGAGAGGAAGAGAGGAAAAGAGGGAGAGAGGAAGAGAGGAAAAGAGGGAGAGAGGAAGAGAGGAAGAGAGGAAAAGAGGGAGAGAGGAAGAGAGGAAGAGAGGAAAAGAGGGAGAGAGGAAGAGAGGAAAAGAGGGAGAGAGGAGTTGGCAGAGTGCCCAAAACAGATGGGAGGAACACTCCGAAGTTTCACTGTTTTCTGTGAACCTGAAACTAGGTGGACAGGAGTCATAGTAGTGGTGGGATGCCAGACACAGCTAACAGGATGACAGGAGACATAGTAGCATGAGAGGTATAACTTTAGCTTGTTTCATGTCCCTGGGAAAGGTGCCTTGTTCAAGAGAGAGATWACCGATATGCGTAATACAATTTGCTCAGCAGAATCTACCTTGCAGGAATATTATCCAGGCCTGTGGCTTTGGAACATTTAAGCTCTGCCAGCATACGGACTATGTTGGCTGTTGCTACCTTTGCAAAAGAAAAAGAGTTTGGCTGAACCCCTAACTCTACATAATACAACTTGATTTGGTTGCTTCCATGCAAATCAGAACTGGTGGGCAGCTTGCTAGACATGGTAGTGGTGGGATGCCAGACACAGCTAACAGGATGACAGGAGACATAATAGTGGTGGGATTCCAGACACAYCTAACAGGATGACAGGAGACATAGTAGTGGTGGGATGCCAGACACAGCTAATAGGATGACAGGAGACATAGTAGTGGTGGGATGCCAGACACAGCTAACAGGATGACAGAAGACATAATAGTGGTGGGATGCCAGACACAGCTAACAGGATGACAGGAGACATGGTAGTGGTGTGATGCCAGACACAGCTATTAGGATGACGGAGACATAGTAGTGGTGGATGCCAGCCACAGCTATTAGATGACAGGAGACATAGGAGTGATGGGAATGCCAGACATAGCAGTGGTGGGATGCCAGACACAGCTAATAGGATGACAGGAGACATAGGATGGTGGGATGGCCAGACATAGTAGTGTGGATGCCAGAACCAGCTAACAGGATGACAGGAGACATAGTAGTGATGGGATGACGGACACAGCTAACAGGATGACAGGAGACATAGGAGGGTGGGATGCAGACTAGTAGTGGTGGGATGCCAGACACAGCTAACAGGATGACAGGAGAAGAGTAGTGGTGGGATGCCAGACACAGCTAACAGGATGACAGGAGACAGAGTAGTGGTGGGATGCCAGACACAAGCTAACAGGATGACAGGAGACATTGGTAGTGGTGGGATGCCAGACACAGCTAACAGGATGACAGGAGACAGAGTAGTGGGGGATGCCAGACACAGCTATTAGATGACAGGAGACATAGTAGTGGTGGATGCCAGACACAGATACTAGAATGACAGGAGACAGAGTAGTGGTGGGATGCCAGACACAGCTAACATAATGACAGGAGACATAGTAGTGGTGGATGACAGACACAGCTAACAGGATGACAGGAGACATAGTAGTGGTGGGATGCCAGACACAGCTAACGATGCAGAGACAGAGTAGTGGTTGGATGCAGACACAGTAATAGGATGACAGGAGACATAGTAGTGGTGGGATGCAGACACAGCAGCAACATAATGAAGAGACATAGTAGTGGTGGATGACAGCACAGCTAACAGGATGACAGGAGACATAGTAGTGGTGGGATGCCAGACACAGCTAACGGATGACAGGAACAGAGTAGTGGTTGGATGCCAGACACAGCTAATAGGATGACAGGAGACAGAGTAGTGGTGGATGCCAGACACAGCTACATAATGACAGGAGACATAGTAGTGGTGGGATGCCAGACACAGCTAACATAATGACAGGAGACATAGTAGTGGTGGGATGCCAGACACAGCTAACAGGATGACAGGAGACAGAGTAGTGGTTGGATGCCAGACACAGCTAATAGGATAGACAGGAGACAGAGTAGTGGTGGGATGCCAGACACAGCTAACATATGACAGGGACATAGTAGTGGTGGGATGACAGACACAGCTAACAGGATGAAGGAGACATAGTAGTGGTGGGATGCCAGACACAGCTAACAGGATGACAGGAGACAGAGTAGTGGTTGGATGCCAGACACAGCTAATAGGATGACAGGAGACATAGTAGTGGTGGGATGCCAGACACAGCTAATAGGATGAAGGAGACAGAGTAGTGGTGGATGCAGACACAGCTAATAGGATGACAGGAGACAGAGTAGCGGTGGGTGCCAGACACAGCTAACATAATGACAGGAGACATAGTAGTGGTGGGATGCCAGACACAGCTAACAGGATGACAGGAGATATAGTGTGGTGGATGCCAGACACAGCTAACAGGATCACAGGAATGTAAACTCAGCAAAAAAAGAAATGTCCTCACTGTCAACTGCGTTTATTTTCAGCAAACGTATGTGTGAATTTTGTATGAACATAACAAGATTCAATAACTGAGACATAAACTGAACAAGTTCCACAGACATGTGACTAACAGAAATGGAATAATGTTCCCTGAACAAAGGGGGGGGGGCGGGTCAAATTCAAAAGTAACAGTCAGTATCTGGTGTTGCCACCAGCTGCATTAAGTACTGCAGTGCATCTCCTCCTCATGGACTGCACCAATTTGCCAGTTCTTGCTGTGAGATGTTACCCCACTCTTCCACCAAGGCACCTTCAAGTTCCCAGACATTTCTGGGGGGAATGGCCCTAGCCTTCACCCTCCGATCCACAGGTCCAGACGTGCTCAATGGGATTGAGATCCGGGCTCTTCGCTGGCCATGGCAGAACACTGGCATTCCTGTCTATCAGGAAATCACGCACAGAACGAGCAGTATGGCTGGTGGCATTGTCATGCTGGAGGGTCATGTCAGGATGAGCCTGCAGGAAGGGTACCACATGAGGGAGAGGATGTCTCTCCTGTAACGCACAGCGTTGAGATTGCCTGCAATGACAACAAGCTCAGTCGATGATGCTGTGACACACCGCCCAGACAATGGACGGACCCTCACCTCCAAATCGACTCCACCTCCAAGTACAGGCTCGGTGTAACGCTCATTCCTTCGACGATAAACGCGAATCCGACCATCACCCCCGGAGACGAAACGCGACTCGTCAGTGAAGAGCACTTTTTGCCAGTCCTGTCTGGTCCTGCGACGGTGGTTGTGCCCATAGGTGATGTTGTTGCCGGTGATGTCTGGTGGGGACCTGCCTTACGCCAGGCCTACAAGCCCTCAGTCCAGCCTCTCTCAGCCTATTGCGGACAGTCTGAAGTACTGATGGAGGATTGTGCATTCCTGGTGTAACTCGGGCAGTTGTTGTTGCCATCCTGTACCTGTCCCGCAGGTGTGATGTTCGAATGTACTGATCCTGTGCAGGTATGTTACACGTGGTCTGCCACTGCGAGAACGATCAGCTGTCCGTCCTGTCTCCTGTAGCGCTGTCTTAGGTGTCTTACAGTACGGACATTGCAATTTATTGCCTGGCCACATCTACGTCCTCATGCCTCCTTGCAGCATGCCTAAGGCACGTTCACAGATGAGCAGGGACCCTGAGCATCTTTCTTTGTGTTTCAGAGTCAGTTGAAAGGTCTCTTTAGTGTCCTACGTTTTCATAACTGTGACCGTAATTGCCTACCGTCTGTAAGCTGTTAGTGTCTTATTTAAGACCGTTGCACAGGTGCATGTTCATTAATTGTTTATGGTTCATTGAACAAGCATGGGAAACAGTGTTTAAACCCTTTACAATGAAGATCTGTGAAGTTATTTGGATTTTTACGAATTATCTTTGAAAGACAGGGTCATTTTTTGCTGAGTTTAGATGTGTTTTGGTAGTTTGTGTGTGCGTGCACTGTGTAACTATGTGCTTCAGGGTTGGGGAGCAACGGATTATATGTAATGGATTACAAAAAAAAACTGGAGCTGTAATCTGTTATATTACCTATATTATCTAAAATATTGTAATCAGATTAAATAAATATATTTACATTTTTATTGGATGATTACTTTTAGAATTACTTTAAAATTAAATTCAAATAAATATTCTCAATGACATTAAAAACAGCATTGAAAAACTGCGAAAATGTACGTTTGTTCTGCTTGAGCGAGTCTGACCATAATTCAGAGACCATTATGATGCGTTTGATGGATTGCGGGAAAAGAGCAGGAGGAATAGGCTTTTGTAGGCTGCAGTCCAGGCTATGTTTTCCAATGGAGCGACTGCTGTCAGCATCCAAAGATTATCCAACTTGAATAAATGCTGGGATATAAGATGGACAGCAGTGGTGTAGCATACAGGAGGACAGCAGTGGTGTGTTTACCTACAGAAGGACAGCAGTGGTGTGTTTACCTACAGAAAGAGAGCAGTGGTGTGTTTATCTACAGGAGGATAGCAGTGGTGTGTTTATCTACAGAAGGACAGCAGTGGTGTGTTTATCTACAGAAGGATAGCAGTGGTGTATTTACCTACAGAAGGATAGCAGTGGTGTGTTTACCTACAGAAGGATAGCAGTGGTGTATTTACCTACAGGAGGATAGCAGTGGTGTGTTTATCTACAGAAGGATAGCAGTGGTGTATTTACCTACAGATGGATAGCAGTGGTGTGTTTATCTACAGAAGGATAGCAGTGGTGTATTTACCTACAGATGGACAGCAGTGGTGTGTTTATCTACAGAAGGATAGCAGTGGTGTATTTACCTACAGGAGGATAGCAGTGGTGTGTTTATCTACAGATGGATAGCAGTGGGTAATTTACCTACAGGAGGACAGCCGGTGGTTGTTTACTACAGGAGGATAGCAGTGGTGTAACTACAGGAGGACAGCAGTGGTGTACCTAAAGGAGGGCAGCAGTTGTGTGTTACCTACAGAAAGAGAGCAGTGGTGTGTTTACTTACAGAAGGATAGCAGTGGTTTGGTTTAACTACAGAAGGATACATGGTGTGTTTATCTACAGAAGGATAGCAGTGGTGTGATTACCTACAGATGATAGCAGTGGTTATCTACAGGAGGATAGCAGTGGTGTGTTTATCTACAGAAGGATAGCAGTGGTGAGTTATCTACAAGAGGATAGCAGTGGTGTATTTACCTACAGCGAGGACAGCAGTGGTGTGTTTTATCTACAGGAGGATAGCAGTGGTGTAGCCTACAGGAGGACAGCAAGTGGTGTAGCCTAAAGGAGGGCAGCAGTGGTGTGTTTACCTACAGAAAGAGAGCAGTGGTGTGTTTACCTACAGAAGAAGCAGTGGTGTTTAACTACAGAAGGATAGCAGTGGTTTTGTATCTACAGGAATAGCAGTGGTGTGTTTACCACAGAAGAGAGCAGTGTGGTGTTTATCACAGGAGGATGCAAGTGTGTGTTATCTACAGAAGGTAGCAGTGGTCTGTGTGTATCTACAGAGGATAGAGTGGTTGTTTATCTACAGAAGTCTAAGTGTGAGTTATCTACAGAAGGACAGCAGTGTTAGCCTACAGTGAGGACAGCAGTGGTGAGAGACAGCAGTTACACAGATGACACGTAGGCTAACTAGGAGGACAGCAGTAGTGTAGACTACAGGAGGACAGCAGTAGTGTAGACTACAGGAGGACAGTAGTAGTGTAGACTACAGAGGACAACAGTGGTGTAGCCTACAGGAGGACAACAGTGGTGTAGACTACAGGAGACAGCAGTGGTGTGTTTATCTACAGAAAGATAGCAGTGTAGACACAGGAGGACAACAGTGGTGTAGCCTACAGAGGACAACAGTGGTGTAGTCTACAGGAGGACAGCAGTAGTGTAGCCTACAGGAGGACAACAGTGGTGTAGCCTACAGGAGGACTGCAGTGGTGTGTTTATCTACAGAAAGATAGCAGTGGTTAGACTACAGAGGACAACATTGGTGTAGCCTACAGGAGGACAACAGTGGTGTAGGCTACAGAGGACAGCAGTAGTGTAGCCTACAGGAGGACAACAGTGGTGTAGCCTACAGGAGACAGCAGTGGTGTGTTTACCTACAGAAGGATAGCAGTGGGTAGACTACAGGAGGACAGCAGTGGTGTAGCCTACAGAGGACAGCAATGGTTTAGCCTCCAGGAGACAGCAGTGGTGTAGACTACAGGAGAACAGCAGTGGTGTAGACTACAGAAAGACAGCAGTGGTGTAGACTACAGAGGACAGCAGTGTGTACCTACAGGAGGACACAGTGGTATAGCCTACAGAGACAGCATGGTGTAGACTACAGGAGGACAGCAGGTGTAGACTACAGGAGGACAGCAGTGGTGTAGACTACAGAGGAGACAGTGGTGTAGACTACAGGAGGACAGCAGTGGTGTAGACTACAGGAGGACAGCAGTGGTGTAGACTACAGGAGGACAGCATGGTGTAGACTACAAGGACAGCATGGTGAGACACAGGAGGACACATGTGTACACAGGAGGACACAGTGGTATAGCCTACAGGAGACAGCAGTGGTGTAGCCTACAGGAGGACAGCAGTGGTGTAAACTACAGGAAGATAGTTTGAATCACACTGCTGCTCCCTCATTTAGCTACTTGCACCTACGTATTGTGGATGGTGTGAATGTGGATGGCTGTTCACAAATGTATATGTGTATTATAACCCCATAGTGGTTCAATTGAAGAAATTTAAGCTGCCTCAATCATTATTTTTCCATCTATGGATGTATTCATTAAGGAAACCGTTTAACGTTTAAGAACCAAACGGAAGCAAACAGAGCAAAACGAGAGTTTCTATTTGACAAATTCAGGTAGGTCCCTCCCCGTTCGTTACGTTCGCTTACGTTTAAGAAACTTTAGCAACAGAATTGGCGTAATCAATATTCCCAAGGGGATAGCCAGCATAAAATGTGCATTTGCAACAGCTGCATTGTGTGGATCCCAGCCTATATTGAAACACTATTTCAGTTCCTCCATTCTAAACTACTCCATGGCATTCTGCTCCATACTGTCAAAAAAGCGGTTTCATTAAGACCACGAGTGGACTGGCACAACGCAGTTTCTCTGGACCCCCCCTCCCTCCCCCCCTAGGTCAGAGTTCCAACTATATTATTCAAATATATTATGTAAGAAAACCTGGGCTGCAGTCATGTTGGTATCTTGTTCAGTTCCAAGTATCTTACTGTTGTGTTAGGCCTGTATTCTTATCTCTCAGGATGAGTGTAGGTCAGCTGAATCAGAGCATTATCCCAAGAGCTCTGAACTGAGTCATGTACGGTACAAGCAGGGAAATGAAGAAAAGGTGGTTGACATGCCCATCCACTCTAGAGAACGCCAGTGTTGGAGCTAAATTAATACAGTAATAAGAGGAATGTGAAGGGGCCGCACACTGAATATTAATAATCAGGGAAACACAGGGAAGAAATGTGTGCTATGATAGTGTACAGCTGCCCCCCCCCCACAAATACAGGTAGAGATTAAGAACCATAGTAAAATCCCTCTGCGGATGGGGTTTGTACAGTAGGGGAGAGTGGGGTAAGTTAGGCAAAGGGGGTAAGTTGAGCCACCGTTGTTTCTAGGAAACCGTACACAAAATGTATCTTTTGACCAAATATTTAGGAAGAAGTCATAATTGTATGGAGTTTGTGAAATTAGAAACCACATGGAAAAAGGTGAGAAGATTTTCACCAGTCAAATGAATTGATTGTGATAGAGATTTCATAATGCTTGTATCGAAACCAAAGTAGATTGTTTTATACATCAGTTGGGGTCTCTATAAGCTTCATTATGAGGTCATAAACCTAGCATGAATGTGCATAATTATAGCTGTGTATCCTAATATAGCCCCGTAATATATCCCCGGTCCTGTGTGGCTCAGTTGGTAGAGCATGGCGCTTGCAACGCCAGGGTTGTGGGTTCATTCCCCACGGGGGGACCAGGATGAATATGTATGAACTTTCCAATTTGTAAGTCCCTCTGGATAAGAGCGTCAGCTAAATGACTTAAATGTAAATGTAAATAGCCAATATGTTTGCCTTGGGGTAAGCTGAGCCAATGGCCATGAAGTAAGCTGAGCCAATGGCAAGTTGAGCAAATTGCAGTGTTTTCTTCCCAGGCGTAATGTAAGGCATTATCGCTGGGATATGAGTTAACAACAGGGCCTGGCCTATGTTAAAAGTTCATAAAAGTGTTTGTTAGGTGTTTAGCCGGTGTTAGAAGATGATTAAACGATTAAAAGATAAAAAAGCGTTTTTGTTGAATTGTGTTTGGGAAATAAAGATAGACATGGTTTTGAAAAGGTAGTGGTAATATTTAATTTGTATATTTGTAGGTGGCTTAACTTACCCTGCACAGGGCTCAAGTTTCCCCATTTCCCCATAAATTGTGCCAAGACAACACTTTTTTTGGGACAAGCTATATTTTCAAAACTGTACTGTTTACATCAATTCTGATTATTTCCAGTGTTACACAACATCCTGATATATAAGTAGATATCTTTGTTAGAAAAAATAATAAATTTCCCTTGACGGAGTGATGCTGAATATTTTTTGCTCAACTTAACCCTTTATCCCCTAATGTACTCTACAGACTTGGTAGAGGCTCGTCGTGTGGTTCTGTAATAAACAGACTGGGTAGAGGCTCGACGTGTGGTTCTGTAATAAACAGACTGGGTAGAGGCTCGTCGTGTGGTTTCTGTAATACACAGACTGTGGTAGAGGTCGTCGTGTGCGTTTCTGTAATAACAGACTGGGTAGAGGCTCGTCGTGTGGTTCTGTAATAAACGACTGGGTAGAGGCTCGACGTGTGGTTCTGTAATAACAGACCTGGGTAGAGGCTCGACGTGTGGTTCTGTAATAAACAGACTTGGTAGAGGCTCGTCGTGTGGTTCTGTAATAAACAGACTGGGTAGAGGAATCGACGTGTGGTTCTGTAATAAACAAGACTGGGTAGAGGCGACGTGTGGTTCTGTAATAACAGACTGGGTAGAGGCTCGACGTGTGGTTCTGTTAATAAACAGACTGGAAGAGGCTCGTCATGTTGGTTCTGTAATACACAGAACTGGTAGAGGCTCGTCATGTGGTTCTGTAATACACAGACTGGGTAGAGGCTCGTCATGTGGTTCTGTAATACACAGACTGGGTAGAGGCTCGTCGTGTGGTTCTGTAATAAACAGACTTGGAAGACGCTCGACAAAACTCGAGAAAACTGGATCATTGAGAGAGAGAACACAGTGTGTTTTTCTCATCTTGACTTCAGAGACTCGTGGTTTATTTTAAAGTTGTTGGTTAATCTCCTCGATCGGCTACGTAATACAAAACTGCATGGCTGTTCTTCACAGATGAGGAGGGAAAAGTAGCTCTGCTGATTTCAATAATGAGTGGAAAACTGAAAATACTTTTAAGTAGATAGTTTGAGTTGAAGAGTGCATCCACACACACACACACACACACACACGCAGGCATGCACACACGCACACACACGTAGGCACGCACATACGCACACACACACACACACACACACGCCACACACACACGTAGGCACGCACACACGCAGCCACGCACACACGCACACATACACATGCAGAATGCCTTGCACCCTGTTAATTTGAGGATGCTGCTGTCTTGTATAATTTAACTGGAGTTGAAGCGTTTGAGCCAGCCAGCAGGTGATTAGCCTGAAGTGTCTTGGTACATCACACAATTAGACCACACCGCTGAGCCACTAAAGAACCATTGTAGATCCAAGGCTGAGCTTTCTAACGAACAAAGGTCCCTCACTAATAACATTTTCCTGCTTAGGCTGGGAAAAGAACACTACAATCTTGCTGATATTTCAATAACCTCTCTCTTTTTTTTCCACTGAGAGGGATTAGGTTATGTCCCATTAGATACAGTATACTTTCTGTACACAATGTGCAAACTAAAGCTTTTTCTGCTGCCCTTCACAAGTTTGTATTAGTTTATATTAATTTTGATGTTAATAACTCTGGGAGGGACTCCATCTCGCTCTCTCTCTCTGTCTCTCTCTCTGTCTCTCTCTATCTCTCTCTCTCTCTCTCTCTCTCTCTCGCTCTCTCTCTCTCTCTCACCCTCACTCTCTCTCTCACACTCTATCACTCTCTCTATGAGGGAAGATGTAGGTATTCGATGTAATAGAGCTCATTCTCTTCTATCCCCTTGATTTATCTTTCTCAACCTGGGCCACCCGTAGATTACCGGAACACCTCTCATTCTTTCACTTATCTATATATGATTCCTTGTCTCACGCTAAACCTCCTCTAATCAGCCCTCCCTCCCTCTCATCTCTCTCCCCTGTCCTCCCTCAGAAGTCACCCCCCCTTGCCGCCGAGCCAACCAACCCCAGACGACCGCTGGGACCTCTCCGCTCCTGACATCTGTGTATCCGGTACTCTCCTTCACTTGTGATCCTTGACACTATAATTACTGCGTCCCGGTTCCCTTCCTCAGTCCTCTTTGTGACAGTGAGGATAATACAGGACGAAAACAGAATACGAGACCTCCAGGGGTCTGTGGTCGAGTGGACTCGCCCGAGGATGATCACAAGGCTACTGAGTAGCGCCAGTGCTTTTAGACACGCGACGTATGATACTAGTTTGGGAGTCACTCCAATGAATGGAACTGTCATTTTTCTGATGCTTATTTGAGACTGTTCTTTGGCCATAGCATGGACTTAGTCTGTTTTACGTGGTCTAACAGCAATAAAGCCCTGAGTTACAGTACAAAATATATAGGGCATACCTGTCTGTAAGAGTATTGCCTCTGATGGAGTGGGATGTACAGTTGAAGTCGGAAGTTTACATACACTTAGGTGAGTCATTAAAACTCGTTTTTCAACCACTCCACATGTATAACAAACCATAGTGTTTGGCAAGTCGGTTAAGACATCTACTTTGTGCATGACACAAGTCATTTTCCAACAATTGTTTACAGACAGATTATTTCACACTTATAATTCACAGTATCACAATTCCAGTGGGTCAGACGTTTACAAACACTAAGTTGACTGTGCCTTTAAACAGCTTGGAAAATTAAAGAAAATTATGTCATGGCTTTAGAAGCTTCTGATAGGCTAATTGCCATCATTTGAGTCAATTGGAGGTGTACCTGTGGATGTATTTCAAGGCCTACCTTCAAAACTCAGTGCCTCTTTGCTGACATCATGGGAAAATCAAAAGAAATCAGCCAAGACCTCAGAAAAAGAATTGTAGACCTCCACAAGTTTGGTTCATCCTTGGGAGCAATTTCCAAATGCCTGAAAGGTACCACGTTCATCTGTACAAACAATAGTACGCAAGATAAACACCATGGGACCACACAGCCGCCATACCGCTCAGGAAGGAGACACCTTCTGTCTCCTAGAGATGATGTACTTGGTGCAAAAAGTGCAAATCAATCCAGAAACAACAGCAAAGGACCTTGTGAAGATGCTGGAGGAAACAGGTAGAAAAGTATCTATATCCACAGTGAAATGAGTCCTATATGGACATAACCTGAAAGGCGCGCTCAGAAAGGAAGAGCCACTGCTCCAAAACCACCATAAAAAAGCCAGATTACGTTTTGC
>NW_019942836.1:231414-239289 GCF_002910315.2 Salvelinus sp. IW2-2015
ATATCATTCTCTCCCTCTCGTCACTCACTCTCTACCGTCGCTGTCACTGTCTCCTCACATCTCTCTCTCTCTCTCTCTCTCTCTCTCTCTCTCTCTCTCTCTTCTCTCTTCTCTCTCTCTCTCTCTCTCTTCTGCTCTCGTCTCTCATCTCATTCTTCGTCTCTCCTCTCTCCTCTCTCTCTCTGTCTCTCTCTCTCTTCTCTCTCTCTCTCTCCTCCTCCTTCTCTCTCTCTCTCCTTCTCTCTCTCTCTCTCTTCTCTTTCTCTGTTTCTCACTCTCTCTCTCGTCTCTTCTTCCTTACTTCCTCTCTCTCTTGCCCCTTCTTCTTTTCTTCTAATCTTTCTCTCTTCTCCTCTCCTTCATTCATTCTCTCTCCTCTCTCTCTCTCTATCTTCTCTTCTATCACTCTCACTTCAGCTATCTGAAAATCTCCTGTGGGCTTCAGCTCGCTATCTGCAATAAAAATTACTAATATATAATTGTCTCTCTTTTATAACTAGTGTTACATTTATAAAAATCCTGCAAGTAATTAACTAAGTTTGGGCTTATAAAATATGCATAAAGTTATGCTGAAACTGACTAATCACTATTCATTTGTTAAAGTGAGCCACGGATAGATCTGATGTACGCCATGAGTTTCTCTATCTACGCAGGTGGGTAACTTGTACTCGCACGTCGCACATTGTTGCTTGTGTGCACAGGTTCTTATGAGTGTAATTTTGTGGTGTACTTCTTCAAACTACAATCGAATGGGGGTAGTAGAAAGGTAAACTAGATTGACTGTTATTTAATTATGCATATATTCTAGGTCATGAGATAAATAGAGTTAAAATAGGAAATGCGGGATATGTCGTCGCGCGCAGCAGTGGTGGTCTTAGTGCAGAGCTATTTTGTGATGCTAGATGATATATTTTATAGTGGGTTGTAACTATCGATTTTGATTGTACTGTTATTAACTTGGGCTCATAGAGAGAGATATAGAAAAGCTGTTTAAGAAGTTGTTCTTCTCCTTTTGTTACTTATAGCCTTTATGTGCGACTAACAACGGATACTATAAAAATGTTCTTGCTTTTGTGTCCAGTAGGGAGCGTGTAGTTCACATCCTTTTCGGGTCTGATGGCCTCGTTTTGGGTATTGTCTTCCCACCTGCCTCCACGGTGTCGCTACATCATCCTCCCTCTCCATAATTACAAAGTGGACAGGGTTCCACTCTGGGTGTGGTTCTTGTCATTGGTGTGCTTCCGTTTAGAGGCTCTTATTTTCTTACCCTTGCACATGTGTTCATAGATGCGATAAGCGGACAGGTTGGGTCTTCGTATGCTTGAATGGTCTGCTAGGGTTTTTTCCGTTTCACAGCCTCACTAAAGGGCACCAGTTCCATTGTTTGCTCATCAGTCCTTGGGGCTTTGGCTGCCTTAGGGAGGTTCCCGTTTTTTGATGCGTGGTCTCTCCAAAGCATCAGGGGGTCACGCGGTTTTGCTTGGCCTTATGGTCCAGGTTCCGTTTATGCATCCCTTTCACAAAGGTATACGGGGGTCATCGTTGGCCTGGCCTCTGGTTTTTCTTGACAGGCGGTGTGGGGTTTGCTTACCTACGCCAATCTACATGAGAAAGCGGGACAGGGTTTCACATGTCTGCTGGGAGCCTGCCTAACCGGTACCACCGTATCATGGCCGACATGGGTTTGCCCCACTTGCTGCTGAGGACGGCCCTGAGCCTTGCCTCGATCGACCTGTAACCTCATCTTCAAATAACAGCCAAAAGGACAAGGTAAACAACTGTGACTGTAAACTCTCCCCTCTGGAGGATTAGCCAGAGCTCGTTCCTGCCTTATCCAACATACGCACCTGGGCACCCTAGCTGCCGCGGTAAACCGTTTGCACACCTCTGGTTCCGACCCCTGCCTGCTTGCCTGTCTATTGCTGTCCTGTTGGTATATTAATATTTATTCGACGTGGTCTGCATCTGGGTCTACCTTCATACTGATCGAGAGAATGTCTTATGTCTAGGCTGGCTGGCTCTTTGGACATTTTTTAGGCCTTCTCTGAACCGCCTGTATAAGAGGGTCTGGTTGGCAGGAAGTTTGGGCCGCCAGTCATGTACTGGACCGTACGTATAGCTTCTGTGGTGCCTTGAGGTTGGAGGCTGAGCATTTGCCATACAGGCGGTGGATGCACGCAGTCAGGTATGTCTGATGCTGTAGGCTGTAGAAATTTTTGCAAATCTTTTCATCTCCTGACGGGGAGTAGGCGTTGTTGTGCCTCTTATGAATGTCCGTTGGTGTGGTTTTTTGGGACCATAATAGTATCATTGGGTGATTTGAACACCAAGGAAGTTGAAGCTCTCAACCTGCCTACTACCAGCCTCATGTGAGAATGGGTGTGTGCTTGGCCCTCCTTTTTCCTGTAGTCCCGATCATTCCTTTTGTCTTGATCACGTGAGGGAGAGGTTGTTATCTGGCACCACATTGCCAGGTCTCTGGACCTCCCCCTGATAGGTTGGTCTCACGTTTGTCGGGTGGTCAGGCCTACTGGTTGTGTTGTTCTGGCAACTTAATGATGGTGTTGTTGTCGTTTCTGGGCCATGCAGTGATTGGGGTGAACAGGGAGTACAGGAGGGGACTGAGCAGGCTACCCTGAGGGGCTCCAATGTTGAACGTAGCGTGGCAGATGTGTTGTTTACCGTTACCTTACAACCTGGGGGCGGCCCGTCAGGAAGTCGGATCCAGTTGCAGAGGGAGGTTGTTTAGTTTCCTGAAGGCATCTTAGCTTAGTAATGAGATTTGAGGGCACTATCGGTGGGTTGAACGCTGAGACTGTAGTCAATGAATAGCATTTCTCACAATTGGTGTTCCTTTCGTCAGGTGTGGGAGGGCAGTGTGGAGTGCAATAGAGATTGCGTCATCTGTGGCTCTATTTGGGGGCGGTATGCAAATTGGGAGTCGGTCTAGAAGGGTTTTCTTGGGATAATGGTGTTGAATGTGAGCATACCAGTCTTTTCAAGTATTCATGGCTACAGACTGAGTGCTTACGGTCGGTAGTCAATTTAGGCAGGTTACCTAGGTCTTGGGTTCCACAGGAATATGGTGGTGTGCTTGAAACATGTTGGTGTTACAGACTCGGTCAGGGACAGGTTGAAAATGTCAGTGAAGACCTGCAGTTGTCAGCGCATGCTCTGAGTAAAGTCCTGGTAATCTGTTTGGCCCTGCGGCTTGTGACTGTTTGAGTGTTTCAAGCTCTTACTCAACATCTGCTACGGAGAGTGTGATCATTCGTCTGAACAGCTGGTACTCTCATACATGCATTAGTTGTTGCTTTGCCTCGAGCGGCTAGAATGTCATTTAGCTTGTCTGGTAGGCTCATTGTCACTGGGCAGCTCGCCAGCTTGCTTCCTTTGTAGTCCGTAATAGTTTACCAAGCCTGCCACATCCCGAGGAGCGTCAGAGCCGGTGTAGTAGGATTCATCTTAGTCCTGTATTGAACATTTGCCTGTTTGTGGTTCGTCGGAGGGTATAGGGGACTTCTTTATAAGCCATCTGGGTTAGAGTCTCGCGGGGATGTGATGGATCTGCTTGTGTCTGGTTGTGTTTTTAAAGATGTTTTGTTGTGTGATTTTAGGTTGGTGTCTTTGTTGTAACAAGAAAAAAATTGGCCCCGATTTTATTTTTGTAAGTTTGTGAGTCCAATCTACTTCACTGAGACTTGAGCTGTAGTGTTCTGTCCCTGTAGGCTCTGGCAGGTGGGGCAGGTGGGGGAGGGGAGAGGCAGGTGGGGGCAGGGGAAGGCAGTGGTGGGCATGTGGAGGCAGGTGGGGGCAGGTGGAAGCGAGGGAAGGCAGGTGGAGGAGTTGGAGGCGTGGAGGAGGAGAAGCAGGTGGAGGCATGTGGAGGCCAGGAAAGGCAGGTGGAAGGAGGGGAAGGAGGTAGAGCAGTGGAAGGTAGATTTAGAGGCAGTGGAAAGAAAGGTGGATGGCGGTGTGGGCAGGGAAAGGCAGGTGGAGGCGTGGAGAAAGGGTGCGGTGAGGTAGGGGGACGGCAGGTGGAACAGGTGGCGGCGGTTTGAAGGCGGGGAAGGAACGTGGAGGCAGGTGGGTGGGCAGAGAAAGGAATGTGGAGGCAGGATGGCAGGGAGGCAGGTGAGGACAGGTGGAGGCGGGAGGGGGGGGAGGGGGGTAGACAAACGTGATCTCACCCAGAGACAGCATCAGGGGGGGCGGGGGGGCACAAGATAGCACTGGATGACGGCTTCGGGCTGCTTTAGCTGGAGGTCAAGGTGGGGGGGTGTTACTATAGGTGGGCATACAGACATACGGTTTGCACATGGGAACAAAGATCGTACTTTTTGGAGAAATGTCCTCTGGTCTGATGAAACAAGAATAGAACTGTTTGGCTATAATGACAATCGTTATGTTAAGAGGAAAAAGGGGGACGCTTGCAAGCCGAAGAACACCATCCCAACCGTGAAGCACGGGGGTGGCAGCATCATGTTGTGGGGGAGCTTTGCTGCAGGAGGGACTGGTGCACTTCACAAAATAGACACATGTGACTGGGGTTGGGTTAAATGGGGAAGACACATTTCATTTGAAGCCATTCCGTTGTACAACTGACTAGGTACGCCCCCTTTCCAATGTCCAATGAGTATGTACTCATGACAACAGTTTCCAAGGTGCAAGGCAGGGGTGGATTTAGTGATTTCATCCGAACCGTGCACCCACCAACTTTCCTTCAATTCGCAGAAAGCATCCGAGTGAGTGAAACAGCGCCCCTCTGTCTCACTATATGTAGCCCATGTATCTGATGCTGTCTGGCCAAAAAGAGTATGACATGCCATACTACACATTAGAGGTCTTCATGGGTTGGACATGGGGCTTTCCCACCCAGACCCGATATGCATAAATATTTTTTATATATAGAGACCCATGACAAAAGGATCCGAGGACAATTAGACCCGTTCCGTACGGACCTGATCGAATCCAGACCCGGTCCGATCCCATCCAAAAAAAGTATATTTTAAGTATATTTTAAAGATACTTTATTAATAACCGGAGCTGATAAAGCACGAGAGGGACAGAGGGAGTGAGAGGTGTGGTCCATTTCCATTTTCCCCATTTGTACTGTCAAAGGCAGCAATATGCAACAAAGTGTTTAGTCTGCCGGTAAACCACACAAAGAAGAACCCGTTCTATAGTGCCTGTCTTGACTGCATCAAACCGGGGGAAGCTAGTTTATAGCTCGCTAGGCTAATTGAGGCTACATCCGCTTTCCTGTCCTACCCGTTCTCACAATATATTCTATTGAGTCTGTCGACAAAATTCAAACTAAAAGGATACACCGTATCTTCTCTTCCATTCTCCCCCACTTCTCTTCCATCCTCCCCCCTCTTCTCTTCCATTCTCCCCCTCTTCTCTTCCATTCTCCCCCCTCTTCTCTTCCATTCCCCCCCTCTTCTCTTCCATTCTCCCCCTCTTCTCTTCCACATCCTCCCCCCCTTCTCTTCGCATTCACCCCCTCTTCTCTTTCCATCCTCCCCCCTCTTTTCTTCCATTCTCGGCCCCTCTTCTCTTCCATTCTCCCTCTTTCATCTTCCATTCTCCCCCTACTTCGTCTCCAAATTCTCCCCTCTTTCTCTTTTCCATTCTCCCCTCTTGTCTCAATCCCCCCCTCTAGTCGTCCTTCCACTCCTCTTCTCTTCCATCTCCTTCGTCTTCCACATCTCTCTCCCTCGTTTGCTCTTCATTCTTCCCCCTCTTCTCTTCCATCCTCCTTCCCACCCCCCCTCTTCTCTTTCCATCTCCCCCTCTTGTCTTCCATTCTCCCCTTCTTCTCTTCCATTCTCCCCCTCTTCTCTTCATATCTCCCCTCTTTCTTCCATTCTCCTCCTCTTCGTGTCTCCATCCTCCGCCACCTCTTCTCTTCATCTCTCCCACTTCTTCCTCTCTCCCCCTCTCTCTTATTCTCGCTAGTCTTAATTCACCCCATCTCTATCGCCGGGGGTAATAGGGAGAGAATGGGACATGTTGTATCAACCCTATGGTACTGCCCGTCAAGCAGTTTTTTGAATGCAGCCTAGCCTCAAATCCAAGCGTCTGTTAGTGACACAGCCTCTAGACACTGGGAGTATGCAAGTGCCATTAGAACGCGCTGGCGCCACCCGGAGACCAAAAAATAATGAAAGGTGCCTGTCCTTGACTGCATCAAAACCGGGGGGAAGCTAGTTTATAGCCTCCTTGCATGGAGAGCTACATCTAATGAGCGCACATCCGCTTCCTGTCCTACACCGTTCTCAACAATATATTCTATTGAGTTGTCGACAGAATTCTACAAGAAGGATACACCCGATACTTCATGCTTCATCCCCGTCTTTCCTTCCATTCCCCCCTCATGGCTCTTCCATCCTCCCCCCTCTTCTCGTTCCATTTCCGCCCCTCTTATCTTCCATTCTCCCCTCTTCATCCCTCATCTCGCTTTCCATTCTCCCCCCTCTTACTCTTCCATTCTCCCGCCTCTTCTCTTCCATTCTCGCCGCGGCCTCCCACCTCTTGTTTCCATTCCTATCCCCACTCTCTCTTCCATTCTCCGCCCTCTTCTCTTCCATTCTCGTGCCTCTTCCATTTCCCCCCTCATCCATTCTCCCCCTCTTCTCTTCCATGTCCTCCCCCTCTTCTCTTTACATTCTCCCCCATCTTACTCTTGCCATTCCCCCTCTGTCCATTCATCCTCCCCCCTTCTCCTTCCATTCTCCCCCTCTTCTTATCCATTCCCCCTCTTTCATTTTCTTCTGCTCATTACTCACCCCTCTTGATCTTCCATTTCCCCTCTTCTTCCTTCTCCTTCTCATTCATCTCCACCTCTTCTCTTCCATTTCCTCCCCTTCGTCTTCCTATCCCTCTATTCCCCCTCTTCTCTTACATTGTCCCCCCTCTTGTCTTCCATTATCCCGCTTTCTCACTTCCATCCTCCCCCCTCTTCTCTTGCCATTCCCCCCTCATTCTCTTCCATTATCCCCTTTTCTCCTTTCCATCCTCCCCTCTCATTCGTTCATACCCCTCTTCTGCTTCCATGTTCCTCTTCTTACATTCTCCTTTCTCTTCCATTCTCGCCTCCTCCCATCTCTCTATCTCGCTAGTCTATAATTCAACCCCATCTCTATTCGGCCGGGGTAATGGGAAGAGAAGATGACTATGGTTATCACCGCGTATGGATACTCCAGTCACAGCACAGTTTTGATGCAGCCCTAGACTCAACAGCGTCTGTAGTGACACCTCTAACACACGAGATGTCAGTTGCCGTTTAGACACGCTGCGCCAGCCTCGGGAAGACCAATATAATTGAATAGTGCCTGTCTTGACTGCATGCAAAAACACCGGGGGAAGCTAGTTTAGCTCTGCTAGCTAATTGAGGCGACATCCGCTTCCTGTAACTACCGTTCCTCACAATATATTCTATTGAGTTCTGCGACAAATTCTAAAGGAACACCGTAATCCTTTTCATTATATTTTCAGACCCACTCTTCTCTCCTTCCAATATCTCCCGTCATCTCTTCCATTCTCCAACCCCCTCATTCATGGCTTCCATAATCTCCCGCCCTCTCTCTCTTCCTTCTCAGCCCCAGTCTTCGCTTCCATTCTTTCCCACTGCTTATCTGCTTTTCCATTCTCGCGCCCTCTACTCCTTCCATCTCCTCCGGGTCTGGATCCGGTTCCCACTGCTTTCCATTCACCCTCTCCTCCTCGGCCGCCACTTCTCTTCCCATTGCTCCCCCCCTCTTCTTCTTCCCATCTTTTTGGCTCCTTGTTCTCTTTCCATTCTCCACCTCCCTCTTCTCTTTGCCTTCCTCCCCTCTTCTCTTTTCCATTCTCCCGCCCTGCTTCTCTTCC
>NW_019942836.1:241382-244544 GCF_002910315.2 Salvelinus sp. IW2-2015
TATTTCCCACAATTCTCCACCCCCCGCTCCTTACGCCGTTTCCCATTTCGGATACCGAAGCCCCCTTTTCGATCTCTGCATCTCTTTCCTATTCTCCCCCCTACTATACTCTTCCAATTCTCCCCCTCTTCTTTCCATCGACTGTTCCATTCCTATCACCCTCTTCTTCTCCTTTTCCATTCTCCCCTCCTTTCTCCATTCTCCCCCTCTACTCTTCCATTCTCCTCCCTCTTCTCTTCAATTCTCCCCCTCTTCTTCTTCCATGTTCTCATCCCCCTCCCTTCATCTCCCTCGTCATTCCCTCTTTTCTCATTATACCCTCATGATTCCTTCCCCCTCTTCTCTTCCATCTCCCCCCTTCTCTTCTTCCCTTTCTCCATCCCCCTCTTCTCTTAACCACTTTGTCCGCTCTCTGGCTTCCTATCGCTTTATCTACTTCCATCCTCCCCCCTCTTCTCTTCATTCTCCCCCTCTTCTCTTCCATTCCTCCCTCTTCATCTTCCATCTCCCCCTCTTCTGTCTTCCCTTTCTCTCATCCCCCATCTTCTCTTTACATGTCCTCCCTCTTCTCTTCCATTCTCCTCCTCGCCTCTCTCTATATCTCGCTAGTCTATAATTCACCCCATCTCTATCGCCGGGGTAATGGAAGAGAATGAACCATTCTGTCTCATGTCACAATATCCACTGCCCTAGGACCCTGAAGCTATGTAGAACGCAGGCTACATATTCAGCCTGCAATATACTGTACAAATGTGTCATGGACATTCTAATTTGATGCAATATTTCCATAAGAAAAGCGCTATAAAAACGAAAGGGCTAAAAGTGGGATGCTCTCTGAGAGAGAGAGGAGAGAGAAGAAGGCATCCCTGCCTCAGCCCATTCCAGTATCTGTTATTGACTGATTGTACTGGTTGACAAAAGCCAACAGCCACACAGCCATCTTTAACCAACAGCAATCACAGTCATCTTTAACCAAACAGGCTGTATGGCACCGAATTAATTTTAAATCGTTAAAAAGTGATATGGAGGTTTAAATCCCACCAGTCTGAGAATCACGTTTACACCAACAAGAGTTCCCACTCTGGCAGCTGGAAGTTAGGAGAGGGAGGAGAAGGAGAAGAGGTGAGGATGAGTGAGGAGAGCAAGTGAGGATGTGAGGAGAGCGAGGTAGGAGAGGAGGCGGAGGAGAAGGGAGAGAGAGAGGTGAAGGAGCAAAGGTGAGGAGAGGGAAGGAGGGAGAAGAGGAGAAGGTGTAGAGAAGGTGACGGGAGCAAGCGTGAGGAGGTGAGAGATGCGAGGTGACAGAGAGCAAGTGATGATGGTGAGAAGAGTGGGGTGGAGAGGAGAGTGAGAAGAGCAAGTGAGGGATGTAGGAGAGAAGAGGGAGGGGGAGGAATGGCGAGGGTAAGGAACAGAGGAGGGTGAGGGAGGGATTGGTGAGTGTGAGGACAGGAGGGGTGAGGGGAGGAGAACGGGGAGCTCAGAGGGTATGAGGGAGGGGAGTAGAGAGGAGGTGAAGAGGAGAGGGGCCTATAGTAGGAATGGGGAGGGAGGGAGAAAGGTATGTGACGAAGGGAGATTGAGGAGGAGAAGAGAAGGCTAAGGGGTGAAGGGATGAGTAGAGAGAGGGAAGTGAGGAGGTAGGAGTAATGGAGGAGGGTGGGTAAGGCGAAGGAGGGTTAGGTGAGGAGAGGGAGGTGGTGAGTGAGGAGGAGAAGTGAAAGGGAGGTGAGGGAGGGAGTCGTGTGAGGAGAGGTGAAGGGAGAGGAGTGAGGCGAGGAGGAGGGAGGGAGAGAGGGAGCGTGGAGAGGAGAGGAGAGGGTGAAGAGAGGGAGGGAGGGTGAGTCCCTGACAGTCTGTTCTTCTGGTTGAAACCCACCTGAGGTTCTGATGGGGGACATCAGTCTGCATAACACACTAACGTGTCATCAGCCTTCAAAGGACCGTATGTTCTCTGTGTCTATTGAGAGCCAAGGGGATCCCCAGTGGCTCCATTACAATACGCCTGTAGAGCCTCATACAGTATAAGTACCAATTAACATACGTTAGTGCTGTCCATCTGCACCTGCAGTGTTAGTAGTCACAATACATTTGCTGAATACCAAATGGCGCCCTATTCCAATATGGTGCACTACTTTTGACCAGGGCCCATAGGGGATACACCCACAGTATGCTGTAAAGAAACATACTGTAGCTATTATGTAACCCATTTGCTTTCACAGAGGACATAACTTATGAAAGTAAAAGGATTCATCTTTACTGCAATGACCCCTGTGTGTTCTCTGCTGTTCATTGTAACCAGGCAATGACCCCCCCTGTGTTCTCTGCTGTTCATTGTAACCAGGCAATGACCCCCCCTGTGTTCTCTGCTGTTCATTGTAACCAGGCAATGACCCCCCTGTGTTCTCTGCTGCTCATTGTAATCAGACCTACATTTTGCTTTAGCCAACAGTCAGTGCCCCATGTCTTGAGAACAGAATGAGAATAGAAATAGCTAAACCAAACCATCTACCCTCAAATATAGATGTTAGACTCACTTATTCAACTGGCAGGTTTTATTTTCCCAGTTGTCTCATAGTCTCACATTACCAGACCTTGGGCAAGCATTCAAAGACTGAGGCAYTAAGCCGCTTGGCTCGAGAGACTAGTTGTCTCACAGCCGACATTTACTTTAGTCGATGCACAGGTCTTTGAAGTCAGGCACGACAAATGGAGAAGTAACATTGAGATAGCGATAGCTGCTAGGGACTAAAGAGCATGAAGCTAAAACACACACACACTGAAGAGTGTGTGAAGATCTGAAGAGCTCAAAGCATTCTAGCCTGGTTCTAACAAGTAGCAGCAGGCAGGCACAGTGAGCATCAGAGAGCAATGCCTTAGAGGAGAAGGACCACACAACACACATATATTATAGAGATGAGAGACAAAAAGAGAAGACGAAGAGAGAGAAGAGAAGGAGAGGAGAGAGAGAGAGAGAGAGAGAGAGAGAGAGAGAGAGAAGAAGAGAGAGAGTGCTCAACCCACGTTAACACAAAGTGAAGAGACGAGAGAAACAGTGACTACAGGCAGAAAGCACCGACCAGTGAACAGCATTGAAGAGAGTAACAGCAGAATGGATGAACATCAAAGCACGCACCGTAGACGAGTAGAAGAGAGAGAAGA
>NW_019942836.1:250120-253171 GCF_002910315.2 Salvelinus sp. IW2-2015
GACGAGGGAGAGCAGGAGAGAGGAGAGAGAGAGAGTGAGAGTGGGAGTGAGGAGCGAGAGAGAGAGAAGAGGAAAGAGAGAAGAGGAAGAAGGGAGAGGAGAAAGAGAGGAAGAGAGAACCGAGAGGTAACCAGAGGAGAGAGAGAAAATAGAGAAGAGAGAGGAGAAGAGAGAAGAGAGAGAGATGAGAGAGAGAGAGAGAGAGAGGAGAGAGAGAAGAGGAGAGAAGAGAAGAGAGAGAGAGAGAGAGGAGAAGAGGAGAAGAGAGGGAGAGAGAGAGGAGATGAGAGAGAGAGAGAGAGAGAGAGAGAGAGAGAGAGAGAGAGAGGAGAGAGAGAGAGAAGAGAGAGAGAGAGAGAGAGAGAGAGAGAGAGAGAGAGAGAGAGGAGAGAGAGAGAGAGAGAGAGAGAGAGAGAATTAGCTGTGACAAATTGTTTGATGAAGAATGCAAAAACTAAGAAAGAAATTGGGAAACCTGTCCAACCAAAATCATAGAGACCAGAAAACCAGAGTCACACCTTCACTATGGTGAATTACTAAAAAACAATACAGAAATACACTACGGAAAAAGAAGGAACAACACGTCAGAAATAGCTCGAAGAAACCATAGAATCGAATCACTTCGGGGAAAATTTGAACACACTAACAACAACACAAAGAGTTTCTAATCTCCAATATAACAAAACAAACAACAAACAGAAAAAACATATACATGATCAACTACAAATCCACTAATACTACATGTAAATTATAAAATATACAGACCACAAATTCCAATTGACTWTAATTCAATGTGTTAACATCATCCTCAGCTCTGGCATCTTCCACAAAATTTTGTAACCACGGACTGATTGAACCTAATAACTACTGTGGGATGTAACCTAGGGAAAATCCTCTACATTATCATTAACAGCAGACTTGTACATTTCCTCAGTGAAAACAAGGTACTGAGCAAATGTCAAATTGGCTTTTTCCAAATTACCGTATGACAGACCACGTATTCATCCTGCACACCCTATTTGACAAAAAAACAGGGTCTGCTATACAAATTGATGGAAAGTGGTGATGAGGGAAAACATACAACATTATAAAATCCATGTAGACAAATAACAAGTGTGTGGTTAAAATTGGCAAAAATCACACATATTTCTTTCCACAGGGCCGCGGGGTGAGACAGGGATGCAGCTTAAGCTCCAAACTCTTCAACATATATATCAATGAATTTCCGAGGGCACTAGAACAGTCTGCAGCACCCAGCCTCGCCCTACTAGAATCTGAAATCTACAGTTTGCTGATGATCTGGTGCTTCTGTCACCAACCACGGAGGGTCTACAGCAGCACCTAGATCTTCTGCACAGATTCTGCCAGACCTGGGCCCTGACAGTAAATATCAGTAAGACAAAAATAATGGTGTTCCAAAAAGGTCCAGTTGCCAGGACCACAAATACAAATTCCATCTAGACACCGTTGCCCTAGAGCACACAAAAAAGTAAACATTCCTCTGCTTAAACATCAGCGTCACAGGTAACTTCCACAAAGCTGTGAACGATCTGAGAGACAAGGCAAGAAGAGCATTCTACGCCATCAAAAGGAACATTTGACATAACAATTAGGATCTGGCAAAAAAGACTTGAGTCGGTTATAGAACCCATTGCTCTTTATGGTTGTGAGGTCTGGGGTCTGCTCACCAACCAAGAATTCACAAAATGGAACAAACACCAAATTGAGACTCTGCTTGCAGAATTCTGCAAGAATCTCCTCCATGTATAACATAAAACACCAAATAATGCATGCAGAGCAGAGTTAGGCCAATACCCACAAATTATCAAAATCCTGAAAATATAGACGTTAAATTCTACAATCATCTAAAAGGAAGTGATTCCCAAACCTTCCAAAACAAAGCCATCACCTACAGAGAGATGAACCTGGAGAAGAGTCCCCTAAGCAAGCTGGTCCTGGAGCTTTGTTCACAAACACAAACAGACCCCACAGAGCCCCAGGACAGCAACACAATTAGACATAACCAAATTGTGAGAAAACCAAAAGATAATCACTTGACACATTGGAAAGAATCAACAAAAAAACTGAGCAAACTAGAATGKWATTTGGCCCTAAACCCGAGAGTACAGAGTGGCAGAATACCTGACCACTGTGACCTACCCAAAATTAACGAAAGCTTTGACTATGTACAGACTCAGTGAGCATAGCCTTGCTATTGAGAAAAGTTGTCATAGGCAGACCTGGCTCCCAAGAGAAGACTGCCGACAAAATGAGGTGGAAACTGAGCTGCACTTCCTAACCTTCTGAAAACTATATGACCATATTAGAGACTCATATTTCCCGCAGATTACACAAACCCACAYAGAATTAGAAAACAAATCCAATTTTGATAAATTCCCATATCTATTGGGTGAAATTCCACAGTGTGCGGAGAGAAGATCATAAGTTTTAGCAATAGAGAATACCAGTCTATTAGAGTAGTTTAGCCATAGAGAATAACCAGTCTATTAGAGGTAGTTAGGCCATAGAGAATAACCAGTCTATTAGAGGTAGTTAGGCCATAGAGAATAACCAGTCTATTGAGGTAGTTAGGCATAGAGATAACCAGTCTATTAGAGGTAGTTAGACCATGAGAATAACCAGTCTATTAGAGGTAGTTAGGCTAGAGAAATAACCAGTCTATTAGCATAGTTTAGCCATAGAGAATAACCAGTCTATTAGAGGTAGTTAGGCCATAGAGAATAACAGTCTATTAGCAATAGTTTTAGCCATAGAGAATATCCAGTCTATTAGAGGTAGTTAGGCCATAGAGAATAACCAGTCTATTAGCAATAGTTTTAGCCATAGAGAATAACCAGTCTATTAGAGGTAGTTAGGCCATAGAGAATAACCAGTCTATTAGCAATAGTTTTAAGCCATAAAGAAGAATTGGTGTGGTATATATTGGCTATATACGACACCCTCAGGCCTTATTGTTTAATTGTTTGAGTCATATAGTAGGAAGATACAGTATAAAACTCTACAGTATATGCTAGGCCTGTAACCTACTAA
>NW_019942836.1:255466-265889 GCF_002910315.2 Salvelinus sp. IW2-2015
AATTACAGCAAGCAAGATTTGTTGACCTGTTGCGACAAGAAAAGGGCAACAAGTAAGAACAAACACCATTGAATACAACCCATATTATTTTTTCCTTTTGTACTTGACACTATTTGCACATCATTACAATACTGTATATAGACATAATATGACATTTGAAATGTCTTTATTCTTTTGAAACTTGTGTGAGTGTAATATTTACCTTTTACTTTTTATTTTTATTTTCACTTTTGTTTTTGTCCATTTCACTTGCTTTGGCAATGTAAACATACATTGAAGTCGGAAGTTTACATACACTTAGGTTGGAATCATTAAACGAGTTTTTAACATACTTTTCCTGTTAAAAAACTATAGTTTTGGCAAGTCGGTTAGACATCTATCTTTGTGCATGACACAAGTAATTTTCAAACAATTGTTTACAGACAAA
The DNA here is from genome assembly GCF_002910315.2 of Salvelinus sp. IW2-2015. Classification (NCBI taxonomy): domain Eukaryota; kingdom Metazoa; phylum Chordata; class Actinopteri; order Salmoniformes; family Salmonidae; genus Salvelinus; species Salvelinus sp. IW2-2015. The sequence continues at coordinate 255,894 of NW_019942836.1, forward strand.
TTATTTCATATATAATTCACTGTACCCAGATTCCAGTGGGACAGAAGATTACATAAACAAAGTCGATGTGCCTTTAAACAGCTTGGAAAATTCCAGACATTGATGTCGTGGCTTTAGAAGCTTCTGATAGGCTAATTGACATCATTTGAGTCAATTGGAGAGTGTACCTGTGGATGTATTTCAAGGCCTACCTTCAAAACTCAATGCCTCTGCTTGACATCAAGGGAAAATCAAAATAAATCAGCCAAGACCTCAGAAAACATTTGTAGACCTCCACAAGTCTGGTTCATCCTTGGAAGCAATTTCCAAACGCCTGAAGGTACCACGTCAGTCATCTGTACAAACAATAGTACACAAGTATAAAACACCATGGGACTACGCCAGCCTCATACGCTCAGGAAGGAGACACCTTCTGTCTCCTAGAGATGAATTGTACTTTGGTGCGAAAAGTGCAAATCAATCCAGAAAAACAGCACAGGACCTTGTGAAGATGTTGGAGGAAACAGGTACAAAAGTATCTATCCACAGAAAACGAGTCCTATATGGACATAAACTCTGAAGCCCGCTCAGCAAGGAAGAAGCCACTGCTCCAAAACCACCATAAAAAAGCCAGACTACGGTTTTGCAACTGCACATGGGCAAATATTGTACTTTTTGGAGAAATGTCTCTGGTCTGATGAAAACAAGAATAGAACTGTTTGGTGCATTATTGACCATCGTTATGTTTGGAGGAAAAGGGGGAGGCTAAAGACCGAAGAACACCACCCCAACGCGTGAAGCCGGACGGGGTGGCAGCATCATGTGCACTTCACTCACAAATAGATGGCATCATGAAGAAAGAAAATTATGTGAGTTATTGAAGCACATCTTCAGAACATCAGTCAGGAAGTTAAAGCTGGGTCCGCAACAAATGGGTCTTCAAAATGGACAATGACCCCAAGCATATCAACTTGCAAAATGGCTTAAGGACATAAGAAGTCAAGGTATTGGAGTGGCCATACACAAAGCCCTGACCTCATCGTATAGAAAATCTTTGTGGGCAGAACTAAAAAGTGTGTGCGAGCAAGGAGGCCTTTCAAAACTGACTCCAGTTACGAATCGCAACAAAAAGAAGCAAAAAACAAAAAAAGAAATAAAAAAAAAACCAGGCTATGTAGGAGTGAATGGGCCAAAATTCACACTCCAACTTAGCTTGGCGTAAGGTAATTGTTGGCGAAGCTTTGGCGTTGAGAGGTCCAGATGGTTTTTTAAACAAACGCCCAGTTAACAATTAAAAAAGGCGAATGCTTAACTAGAATATTATTGAGTTGTTATCGTGGTAACTTCTGACCTCACGTGGGGCGTGTAATGACTAATAACTTGTCTATTAGCCATGTGTTGTAACATATGAAGATTGTGTCCAATAAATATGGTGAACATCACATCCATATTCTGTATAACAGAAGGTATTACAACCCCCCGTTCACGACAATGGTCACGTGGCCTTGGGTTGCTATATGAAGCAGGCAGACAGGCATCGAAACATTCAGTTACTGTTCGATTGAACGTTAGAATGGACAAAACGAGTGATCTAAGCGACTTTGAGCGTGGTTATGATCGTCGGTGCCAGGTACGCCGGTTCCAGTATCTCAGAAAAGGCCCGCCTCTTGGACTTCTCACTCACGGCAGTGAGTAGGTTTTACCGAGAATGTGGCGACAAACAAACAAACATCCAGTCAGCGGCAGTCCTGTGGGCGAAAACATCTTGTTGATGAAAGAGGTTGAAGGAGAAAGGCAAAAATCGTGCAAGCTAACAGGCGGGCCACAAACAGGCAAATAATGGCGCTGTACAACACGGGTGTGCAGAATGGCATCTCAGAACGCACAACTCCTATCAGATAAAAACAAGAAGAAAAGGCTTTAGTGGGCACGCGATCACCAACACTGGACAATTGATGAGTGGAAAAATAATTACTGGTCTGACAAATTGCAGTTCCTGTTGCGTCATGCTGATGACAAAGTCAGGATTTGACGTAAGCAGCATAAAATAACATTTATGCTTGATCCGAAAATGTGGTTGGAGGCTCTGTTGGAGGGTGTGACGCAATTGCGGAGCCTCCGGAGGAATGTTGGGGCCAAATTGAACTCGGTACCACATCGCCGTCCCAGATTTTGTAACAATCCGTATATCTCCGCATTCACATGATTGGTTGACGGTAGGTGGGGGCAGGAGGTCCTGTTTAAACACAAAACTCACTTTCTCTTGACAACGTCCTTCACAACAGCTCTACTCTCCGCAAAGCGCAAGACGTATGAATGTCCTGACTTCTGCAGAGGCCATATCAACGTAAATGTTGCACTGCCAATGCAGACGTCTGATTGACCATGTAGCGCCTTCGAGTCCATGCCCCCATCCTGCCTGGTGTGTCTACGATACAGGCTGGAGGCGGTGTAATGGTGTGGGGAATGTTTTCCTAGCACACGTTATGTCCATTGATACCAATTGAGCAACATTTCCACACCACAAATAATTCAGGATGTTCTGGATGCAAAGGGGTTCCGACCCGATGGTCTGTATCATAGGATGATTGTGTCCATACATACAAGGTGAACATCAGAGACTATCTATACTGATTGTATATGACTCTATTTATCTCTATGGTGAACCTGCTATGACTATGAATGCCTCTTTATCGAGCCCATGCTTATTCTAATCACCAGGACAGACCTTTAGACCTACGGGCCCTACTCCTAGTGTTAACCTATGAATCAGTTTTAATAGCCTATGCTATGTCCTTTAATAATGCTGCTGGGTCCGTTAATAATGCTGCTGGGTCCGTTAATAATGCTGCTGGGTCCGTTAATAATGCTGCTATGTCCATTAATAATTCTGCTGTGTCCGTTAATAATGCTGCTGGGTCCATTAATAATGCTGCTGGGTCCGTTAATAATGCTGCTGTGTCCGTTAATAATGCTCATTGGCTTTCTCTCTGTGGCTCTAAGTGAGGCCAGTAAATAAGCACTTTACAGCATTACTGCCCTGCTAGTGGAGCAAGGGGAAGAGAGAGAAGAGAGGAACGAAGGGAGAGAGGGAGTAGAGAGGGAAAGGGGATAGAGGGAAAAGGGAGAGAGGAGGAATTAGAGGAGGGTGAAGAGAGGAGCGAGAGGAGCAAGGGGAGAAAGGGGGAGAGAGGGAAAGGGGAGATAGGGGGAAGACAGGAGCGAGGGGAAAGAGATGGGAGAGAAGAGCAGGGGGAGAGAGGGGGGAGAGAGGAGCAAGGGGAGAGAGGGAGGAGTGAGGGGAACGAGGGGAGAGAGCGGAGGAAGAGGAACAAGGGGAGAGAGGGGAGGTAGGGGAACGAGGCCCACTTCCCACTATAAAGGGCCATTGAAATTGAATGGACATTTTTACATCTAATTTCTGCCACGAAGATGGTCCCCAAACCCCCAATGGGATATCCTGTAGCTTGGCTGTTCCCACAGTCTTCTGGTCCCCAAACTACCAATGGGATAACCGTAGGATGGCTGTTCCCACTGTCTTCTGGTCCCCAAACCCCCAATGGGATAACCGTAGGATGGCTGTTGCCACAGTCATCTAGTCCCCAAACCCTCAATGGGATAACCGTAGGATGGCTGTTCCCACTGTCTTCTGGTCCCCAAACCCCCAATGGGATAACCGTAGGATGGCTGTTCCCACAGTCATCTAGTCCCCAAACCCCCAATGGGATAACCGTAGGATGGCTGTTCCCACAGTCATCTAGTCCCCAAACCCCCAATGGGATAACTCGTATCACGGCTGTTCGCCACAGTCTTCTGTCCCCAAAACCCAATGGGATAACCGTAGGATGGCTGTTCCCACGTCTTCTGGTCCCCAAACCCAATGGATAACCGTAGGATGGTGTTCCACTGTCTTCTGGTCCCCAAACCCAATGGGATACACCTGTAGGATGGCTGTTCCACAGTCTCTGGTCCCCAAACCCCAATGGGATAACTCGTAATGGCTGTTCCCCGCACTGTCCATCAACCTCTGTTGTCTCCCATCCAGAGGTAAAGAGTGCTGCAGCCTAACTGATTGACTGGTGATGATGTGTTATCCATAGCTAATGGAAAGCTCTACCAGCCTGTCAGCATAATGTTGGTTAATGCCAGGTCGTGTCTGATATGGTGCCTTTACAGCCAGCTGGCAGAGCCCACTGGTTAGCAGTCTCTGATGAACATCTCAATAGTTGATTTGTTTCTGGGTGCGGAGATTACTGGTTAGTTACAATATACTGTACCTGGTTATTGACCAATTATTACTTTCAAGCTACATTGTTTCTTTSTTTTTTGTGAACAATTGTTTTTATTGAGTCATAAAATGACAATCAATGAGAAACAATAACATTTTTTCTGTGAGTTTCTTGAGTACTGAAGACTGGGATATGAGTCATGACAAGGTCCTGGTGTCAGTAATAAAGTATGGTGGTGTATCAGGTGTCAAGTGATGGTTCCGTATTGGTACTGCTGAGTCATACAATAGGCGGCCATCTTGTTTTGCTTTAGATACAGCCGGACGACACAAATGAGACAACCTCAATATCTGTCACTTCCTTCTATTATGTTAAGACAGAAAAACAACATCTCTTGACAGACACAAAGACAAAGATAATTGGACCAAGATATCTCGTAGAGTGATTATGTCTGAATAGAAAACAGCAATACAGCAGCTTGCATCCATTTAGTCACCACAGTTGTAATCAGAAATGCATTTTTCTCTCTCCTTCAAACCAACAATGTATTTTATTTCCAACTGTGTTGATTGGATATTACAGAGGTCATCAGAGCTACTCGGTTTGCTATACAAGAGGTATTACATTTCATTCTACAATATTACATCCACAAGCTATTCTTTCCCAGGCACTGTTCCAAAATCTATATTACTAGCAAATGGGTAATAAAGCAGTGTACTGTATTGAGTATACATTCTAAGTGGCATGCTAGTGTGGATATTGGAACATAGCCTAGGGTTTGTGCTTTGAACATAGAAAGGTTATAGCCCAGTTAGAGTTGTAGGCTGCRGGCCAAGACATACCTGAATTCAAATAGTATCTCTGTTATTGGTTCCATTGTGCAAGGCAAGCTCAAACAACGGCAGCTGAAGTAAACAAATCCTATTTGAACCAGGTCTGCAAGCCCAGTTGTGYGCTGTTGTCCGAGGCCTGGAGCAGTGTGGTGGGTCGAGGGGCAGGTCAGAGGATGTACTGRGAGTAATGTGGGTCATGAGGATCAATAGAGCCAATGTGTTCAGGCCCAAGAGCACCCATCACTAGCCTGGCCTGAATAAATCAATTAATTGGGATCGCTAGAGTGAATGTGTTCAGGCCTCGACAGCACCCACACAATCACGTATGTGACATAGACCTGATGGCTATTGGCTACACTTTAGAGAGAAGAAAATGGTTTTGTCCACACAGGAATAAATTACAACTTGGTGAAAATAGGGCTTCCATTTATATCTATCAATATGCTGCAGTCTCATCCCCTGTACTGTTCTATACTATATTATACTGTACTGTATTATACTATACTGTACTGTACTATATTATAMTATACTGTACTGTATTATACTATACTATATTACACTGTACTGTATTAAACTATACTGTACTATACTATATTATACTGTACTGTATTATACTATACTGTACTATACTATATTATACTGTACTGTATTAAACTATACTGTAATATACTATATTATACTGTACTGCATTATACTATACTGTACTATACTATATTATACTGTGCTGTATTATACTATACTATAGTACACTGTACTGTATTAAACCATACTGTAATATACTATAGGTGGTTGTGAATATAGACCTAAATAAATTGCTTAAAGTCCATACAAAATGGGGCTGTAAAATGAAAATGGGTTTAGCTAGAAAATGACCTGTATCCAAGTGTTGTAGAGGAAGCTAATGACACATTAAACACCTGGTGTTGTTTTTCACAATCACACTCATGCAGTCAGCATTCCACTGCTCACGCACCGCCCTAATGGAGTCAATGGCTTAGGATTGCCAAATACCTATGTAGTTCACTACTTTTGTCCAAGGCCCATAGGGAAACCTATACCTGATCTACAAATAGTGCACTGATGAAATAGGGTCCATTTGGGACACAGACGATGAATGCTCCCCAACCCCGTAATGCTTTGAATGCCAGAGTAATGCCTGTAATGTCTGGGGGGGGTCAAGGGTTATTTTAGTCAGTACTGTACAACATGATGGGTTTGCAGTGTAACGGAGCGGGGGTTTCCCAAACTCGACCTCCGGTACAGTTAGCCCCCCCCCTTGGTAATTCCCTGTTGATGAGTTTCCTTTTACAGTGAGAGTGTGAGAAGAGTGTTTGAAAAGCCGGGTTAAGGCTGTTGGAACAGCCAGCAGGGGTAAGGATGTTGGAACAGCCAGTCAGGGGAGAGGTTAAGGATGTTGGAACAGCCAGTAAGGAGTTTTTTGAAGAATCTCAAATATAAAATATAATTTAGATTTCTGGGGGTTTTTGGTAAGGGAAAATCAAGTCTGAAATTTAAAAGTGAAAATTACAAACATCCGACACGGACAAGGACACCCACACGTTCTATGTTCATCACTCTCTGTCTGGAACCCTTTTAGTGCGTTGAGCTTGAGGTTGGAGGTACGTGTTCTGTGTTTGGATGGCTTAGAGGATACCAGGTACCGTACATAAGTGCCTCTAATTGGCAGTACAGATATAGTATAATACACCTATAGGTAGAGTACAGTATAGTATAGGAGAGTTTACAGTATAGTATAATACAGTATAGTAGAGTAGAGTACAGTATATATGGAGAGACAGTATAGTATATACAGTACAGTATAATATAATATACTATAGTATAGTTTCGTTTACAGTACAGTTAAGTATAATACATTTATAGTAAGTACACGACAGTGTAGTATAAAATAGTACCGTATAATATAACACAGTATAGTATAGTTTAGTGTGAAAGTACAGTTCAGTATAATACATTATAGCAAGCACAGTACAGTATAGTATAGTATAGCACAGTAGAGTACAGTATAGTATAATACAGCAGAGTATAGTATAATACAGTACAGTTTAGCATAATATATCAAAGTATAGTACAGTACAGTATAGTGTAACACATTACAGTTAATACAGTCCAGCACGATACTGTATAGTATAGTATAATACATTACAGTATAGTACAATACCGTTTAATATAGTATAGTACTACAACAGTATAATACAGTATAGTACAAGCACAGTACAGTGCAATACAGCATAGTACAATATAATACAGTAAAGTTTGATACTTTATGTATAGTATAATACAGTACATTAAAGTATGATACTGTATAGTATAGTATAGTATAATACATACAGATAAATACATAAGTAATATAAGTAGTAATAGTACAGTGTATATACGTATATATCAGTATAATATAGTATAGTACAGTATTGTTAATACAGTATAATACAGTATAGCATAGTACAGAATAGTGTAATTAAGCAATAAGGCACAAGGGGGGTGTGGTATATGGCCAATATATCACGGCTAAGGGCTGTTCTTACGCACAACGCATAAGCGGAGTGTCCTGGACACATCCCTTAGCCGTGGTATATTGGCCATGTACTATAAACCCCCGAGGGCGCCTTGTTGCTATTATAAACTGGTTATAAACTGGTTACCAAGTAATTAGAGCAGTAAAAATAAGTGATTGTTCATACCGTTGTATACGGGGTATGATATACCACGGCTGTAAGCCAAGCAGCGTTCAGTGGCTCGAAACCACCCAGTTTTAATACAGTATAGTATAATACCAGTATAGTAAAGTGTAATACAGTATAGTATAGTACATTATAATGCAGTAAAGTACAGTATAGTATATTATAATGCATTATACCACGGCATTATTGACTACTCGTTCTGATTAGCTTGGAAGGCATTCTAGAGCATGCGTTATTCCCCTATAACGCCCGTTATGTCACACGGCAGAATTTATCAGTTAATTCTTACATGTTCTATGTTTGAGCTGCTTTCGAAAGCAAAAGTCGAATTGAAAACAATATTGTTCGATTTCAATTTTCATAATAGCAAGCTAGACCTGATGGTTTGGTAACTAAACTTAGCAAGTTCTGTTTGTTGGTTACCAAGGAACTGTACTGCAACTATCTTCTAAACCTAAAGGCTACTTCAGTGGATGTTGAACACATTTCTACCTGCAATGAATCAATTATAGCCGCAAATGTGTTAAATTATAGCCATGGTATAAAAGGGATAATCAACTCGGAGCTCTGTGCGTTACTGGAAAATAACGCAACTCTGTGGAGAGTCCATTCCAGTCGCTAGCGTGTCGTGAACACACCTTCACGCTTTATTTTGTTGATTATTCTAGTTAGTACAGTATAGTTATATAAAGTACAGAGTATTAAATATTTAGTTATAGCTTACAGTATAGTTTATACAAGTACAGGTATAATATAGTATGAGTTACAGTATAGTTTAATGACAGTACAGTATAGATATAGTTGTAACGTACGGTTTATAGGCGGAAATCGACTTGCGTGGAGCATGTTCGCACAGCATGTACGGCGTGACTCGCTAAAGTCGAGGTTGAGACGTTAGCGTTGTCATATTACAGTTGGTGTCAGATAGTATGTCATAGTATAGTACAGTATAGCTTATAATATAGTACAGTATAATATAGTATAGTACAGTTATAAGTATAATACTGTACAGTGATATAATATAGTATAGTACAGTATAGTTAATACAGTACAGTATAATATAGTATAGTTACAGTATAGTTTAATTACAGCACAGTATAATATAGTATAGCACAGTATAGTATAATATATCGAGTATAGTCCAGTATAGTATAATACAGTGCAGTATAATATAGCAATAGTACAGTATTAGCATATACTAAACAGTACAGTGATAAAGTATAGTATAGTACATATTAGTATAGTTAATAGTACAGATATAATATAGTATAGCACAGTATAGTATAATACAGTACATTATAATGTAGTATAGTACAGTATAGTATAATACAGCACAGTATAATATAGTATAGTACAGTATAGTTTAATACAGTGCAGTATAGTATTATACAGTATAGTATAATGTAGTCAGTATAATATATATATAGTATAGTATAGTATAATGCAGTACAGTGATATAGTATAGTATAGTACAGTACAGTATAAATTGAATATAAATACAGTATAGTATAATACAGTACAGTATTATCAGTATAGTGCAGTATAGTATTGATACAGTACAGTGTAATATAGTATATGTACAGTGCGTATAATACAGTGCATATAATATAGTATATTACAGTATAGTTTAATACAGTACAGTTGTAATATAGTATAGTATAATTACAGTTACAGAGTATAAATATAGTATAGTACAGTATAGTATAATGCAGTACAGTATAATATAGTATAAGTACAGTTATAGTTTAATACAGTGACAGTATAAACATAAGTATAGTACGTATAGTATATAATTACATACAAATAAATTATAGTAGTAGTTAATACAGTACAGTATATAGTATTTAATTACAGTACAGTGTAATATAGTATAGTATAATACAGTACAGATATAATATAATATAGTACAGATATAGTAAAATCAAGTGACGGTAATATGATAGATAGAGTATATTATAATACAGGCGATGATAAATATAGTAAAGTAAAATAGGTAGTGTCAGATATAGTTAATTACAGTACAGTCATAATATGTTGCAGTTAGTAGAATACGCGTAGATATATGTATAGCCGATAGTAATACAGTACGACCGTAAAAGTATGACAGATAGTTATACGTACAGTATATTAATATTATACAGTTAGCAGTTTAATACTCTAAATATAGATATAAGTCTCACAGTATAGTTTTTACATACAGTACAGAGTATAATTATGTTAGTATCAGCTTTTATCGGTTATAAAGACTACACGTAC
>NW_019942836.1:265914-269077 GCF_002910315.2 Salvelinus sp. IW2-2015
ACTGTATTAAACTATACTGTACTATACTATATTATACTGTACTGTATTAAACTATACTGTACTATACTATATTATACTGTACTGTATTATACTATACTGTACTATACGTAAGAGATAATCAACAAAATAAGACGTGAAGGTGTGTTCCACGACACGCTAGCGGACTGGAACTGACCTTCCACAGAGTTGCGTTATTTTCCAGATAACGCACAGAGCTCCGAGTTGATTATCCCTTTTATACCATGGCTATAATTTAACACATTTGCGGCTAGTAATTGATTCATTTGCAGGTAGAAATGTGTTCAACATCCACTGAAGTAGCCTTTAGGTTTAGAAGATAGTTGCAGTACAGTTGCCTTGGTAACCAAACAAACAGACRTGCTAGTTTAGTTMACCAAACCATCAGGTCTAGCTTGCTATTATGAAAATTGAATCGAACAATATTGTTTTCAATTCGACTTTTGCTTTCGAAAGCAGCTCAAACATAGAACATGTAAGAATTAACTGAATAAATTCTGCCGTGCTGACATACGGGGGACGTTATAGGGGAATAACGCATGCTCTAGAATGCCCTTCAAGCTAATCAGAAACGAGTAGTCAATAATGCCGTGGTATAATGCATTATAATATACTATACTGTACTTTACTGCATTATAATGTACTATACTATACTGTATTACACTTTACTATACTGTATTATACTATACTGTATTATAAACTGGGTGGTTCGAGCKCTGAACGCTGCTTGGCTTACAGCCGTGGTATATCATACCCGTATACAACGGGTATGACAAATCACTTATTTTTACTGCTCTAATTACYTTGGTAACCAGTTTATAACCAGTTTATAATAGCAACAAGGCGCCTCGGGGGTTTATAGTACATGGCCAATATACCACGGCTAAGGGATGTGTCCAGGCACTCCGCTATGCGTTGTGCGTAAGAACAGCCCTTAGCCGTGATATATTGGCCATATACCACACCCCCTTGTGCCTTATTGCTTAATTACACTATTCTGTACTATGCTATACTGTATTATACTGTATTAAACAATACTGTACTATACTATATTATACTGTTTTATACTATACTGTATATACTGTACTATATACCATATTATTCTGTATTATACTATACTGTACTGTATTATACTATACTATACTATACTATACAGTATCATACTTTAATGTACTGTATTATACTATACCATAAAGTATCAAACTTTACTGTATTATATTGTACTATGCTGTATTGCACTGTACTGTGCTGTACTATACTGTATTATACTGTGTAGTACTATACTATATTAAACGGTATTGTACTATACTGTAATGTATTATACTATACTATACAGTATCGTGCTGGACTGTATTATACTGTAATGTGTTACACTATACTGTACTGTACTATACTTTGATATATTATGCTAAACTGTACTGTATTATACTATACTCTGCTGTATTATACTATACTGTACTCTACTGTGCTATACTATACTATACTGTACTGTGCTGTYCTATAATGTATTATACTGAACTGTACTTTCACACTAAACTATACTATACTGTGTTATATTATACGGTACTATTTTATACTACACTGTCGTGTACTATACTATAATGTATTATACTTAACTGTACTGTAAACGAAACTATACTATAGTATATTATATTATACTGTACTGTATATACTATACTGTYCTCTCCTATACTATACTGTACTCTACTCTACTATACTGTATTATACTATACTGTACTCTCCTATACTATACTGTACTCTACTATAGTGTATTATACTATACTGTACTGCAATTCAGAGGCACTTATGTACGGTACCTGGTTTCCTCTAGCCATCCAACAGAACACGTACCTCCAACCCTCAAGCTCAACGCACTAAAAGGGTTCCAGACAGAGAGTGATGAACATAGAACGTGTGGGTGTCCTTGTCCGTGTCGGATGTTTGTAATTTTCACTTTTAAATTTCAGACTTGATTTTRCCTTACCAAAAAACCCCCAGAATCTAAATATATTTTATATTTGAGATTCTTCAAAACTCCTCTGGCTGTTCCAACATCCTTAACTCCTCTGGCTGTTCCAACAGCCTTAACCCCTCTGGCTGTTCCAACTGAACTCTTCTCACACTCACTGTAAAAGGAAATCATCAGCAGGATTACCAAGGGGGGGGGCTAACTGTACCGGAGGTCGAGTTTGGGAAACCCCGCTCCGTTACACTGCAAACCCATCATGTTGTACAGTACTGACTAAAATAACCTTGACCCCCCCCCCCAGACATTACAGGCATTACTCTGGCATTCAAAGCATTACGGGGTTGGGGAGCATTCATCGTCTGTGTCCCAAATGGCACCCTATTTCATCAGTGCACTATTTGTAGACCAGGTATAGGTTTCCCTATGGGCCTTGGACAAAAGTAGTGACCTACATAGGTATTTGGGTACTATCGGAATCCTAAGCCATTGACTCCATTAGGGCGGTGCGTGAGCAGTGGAATGCTGACTGCATGAGTGTGATTGTGAAAACAACACCAGGTGTTTAATGTGTCATTAGCTTCCTCTACACACACTTGGATACAGGTCATTTTCTAGCTAAACCCATTTTCATTTTACAGCCCCATTTTGTATGGACTCTTAAGCAATTTATTTAGGTCTATATTCACAACCACAAGGTTGCACATAACGTTTTTAACTTTGCTTTTTGAATGTCAGAACATGAATAAAGTAATGATTATTAATATATATGTTCTTTCATTAGGATTTAAGAACCAGGGCTCACTGGCTGTGTACAGTGCTGCTGTGATGTGTTGCTTATTAGAATGCAGACCATGCCAGAGAGAAGAGAGAGAGATGGACAAGACGAGACGAGAGGGAGAGGAAGAGGGAGAGTGTAGGAGAGGGCGAGAGTATGAGAGAGAGAGCAACAGAGGAGAGATGAGACGAGTAGAGAGAGATGAGGAGAGGAGAGAAACCGGAATCAGGGTTTGACGCGGTACGGATAGGGTCTGCGCAGCCTTCGGTTTAGTCACGAGAGAGAGAGAGGAGAGAGAGAGAGAGAGAGGGGAAGAGAGAGAGAGAGAGAGAGTTTTATTAATACGGGGCCTTGTGCCACATATAAAAGCACGAATCTACCAAATAAACCCACTGGCATGT
>NW_019942837.1:0-8039 GCF_002910315.2 Salvelinus sp. IW2-2015
TAAGCTACAGTAACATATCTCCCTGGGCATATTACATCATTTATGAAGCAGCGTAGATACATTTTTGGACTCACCTTGTTGTGCTGTGCTCACTTGAACATGGATGTCACGCCCTGACCTTAGAGAGCCTTTTATGTCTCATTTTGGTTTGGTCAGGTGTGGTTTGGGTGTATTCTATTCTTCTTATTCATTATTTGTATTTCTATGTTAGGCCGGGTAGGGTTCTCAATCAGGGACATCTATCTATCGTTGTCTCGGATTGAGAACCATACTTAGTAGCCCTTTTTCCCACTGTCTGTGTGGGAGGTTAACTTTGTTTGTGGCACATAGCCTTTAGCTTCACGGTGGTTTTGGATTGTTTATTGTTTTTGCCGGCGTCATATAAATAAAGAATATTGTACGCTCACCACGCTGCACCTTGGTCCTCTTCATTCGACGGCCGTGACAAGGGCGGGCGTCCTCAATCATGCTTCATTGACAGCAGTGCCAAAACGTTGAATGTTTACATTTTAAAACTAGGAAAGAGCCTCTTAATCCCAGATTAGGAACCACACAGCCACTGTCACCGATTCCTTCCTAACCACTCTTGAATTTGCGATTTCCAACTTGTTGTACAATGTTTATGTCATATGGCCGATGAAGCACCGATACGTTTTTATTTTATTTCTCTTCATTATTTCTCTTCATACGACAAGGATTAAAAAAGGATTTGCCAGTAGATGTCAACTTGATTCATGATGATGACTGCAACTAAGACTTTGAAAGTATGATTTGACATGATCAGTCCAATCAAAGCTACTGTAGATATAATGTTGATTTGATGTCATTTCATCTGTGGCCAATGACCTTGACCTTCTTGGATGGGCACTTCTATGCAGCAGCCAAAAAGTTAGAATGTTCAAGGTCTCCTCTTCCACTTGGCACGTATGTAAAAACTCCATGAGTGACAGAACACTGAGCCAATCACGCGGCAACGCTCGGTATGTATTTTCTGCTGGCTCGCCCCGCCCACCACAGAAAGCACTGAGCTAGGGCTGCCCCAGGACCACAGAAAGCACTGAGCTAGGCTGCCCCAGGACCACGAAAGCACTGGCTAGGCTGCCCACCACCACAGAAAGCACTGAGCTGGGCTGCCCCACCACCACAGAAACACTGAGCTAGGCTGCCCCAGCACCAACAGAAGCACTGAGCTAGGCGCCCACCACCACAGAAAGGCACTGAGCTAGGCTGCCCAGCCCACCACAGAAGCACTGAGCTAGGCCTGCCCACAGCACACAGAAGCACTGAGTAGGCTGCCCCAGCACCAACAGAAGCACTGAGCTAGGCTGCCCCAGCACCACAGGAAAGCACTGAGCTGGCTCCCCACCACCACAGAAAGCACTGAGCTAGGCTGCCCACCACCACAGAAAGCACTGAGCTAGGCTGCCCCACCCACCACAGAAAGCACTGAGCTAGGCTGCCCCACCACCACAGGAAAGCACTGAGCTGGGCTGCCCCACCACCACAGAAAGCACGTAGCTAGGCTGCCCCCCACCACAGAAAGCACTGAGCTAGGCCTGAAACACCTGCATTTTGGAAGCTGCCTTACTCAAGAAAAACAAAAAGAGAATGTTGTTATTGAGGCTTTATAACTACAATATATATATTTTTTTACATTGTTTGCAAACTGATATGTGAACATCTTAATGCAAAATAACATGCAAAACGGCAAACCCCCCAAAAAAATTGGGGCTCAAACACCTGAATGACGGGTCACCACTGATAATAAGTAAAATTACAAATCATTTCAAATTCTTTATATTAAAACAACCAGATGTGCCATTTTCATGTTTTTAAATTATATTTACAGGAAAACCAGGACACACGCATCAACTCCTCATTTTACAAATGATGCGTTTGTGTAGTGAGTCTGCAGATCAGAGCAGTAGGATGACCAGGGATGTTCTCTGTTTAGTGAGTCCTCCAGATCAGAGGCAGTAGGATGGACCAGGGATGTCTCTTGATAAGCCCATCAATTGGACCATTTTCCTGTCCAAGTACTTTTTGGGTGTCAGGGGAAAATGTATGGAGTCAAAATAACATTATTTTCTTTAGGAATGTAGTGAGGTAAAAGTAAAAGTTGTCAAAAATATAAATAGTAAAGTAAAAACATACCCCAAAAAACAACTAAGTAGTACTTAAAGTATTTTTACTTAAGTACTTTACACCACTGAGTGTATGACCACTACAGCGCACCTACTTCAGAGAAAAGATTGAGCAGCTAGAAAACTAATCACTTTAAAAATACATACATGCATGTTCAATGAGATATGGATTAATCAACTTCAGGTCAAAAACTGCCATCATTTATCGAAATCAGAAAACCAAATCAGATTGTCATTGGCACAGGTGTATGATATAGAAAATACATAATGGATGCATTACAATACAAAGCAACGTTCATCAGAGTTGGAGTCAATTCCCACCTCCAATTCCACTCAGTTAGTATAGTATAGTGTACCTAGGTTAAGGTGTATAGTATAGTGTAGATGTACCTTAGGTTAAGGGAGTATAGTATAGTGTAGATGTACCTAGGTTAAGGTGGTATAGTTAGGTATAGATGTACCTAGGTTAGGTGGTATACGTGTAGAATGTACTAGGTTAAGGTGGTATAGTGTAGATGTACCTAGGTTAAGTGGTATGTATAGATATGACTAGTAGGGTATATGTGATGTACCTAGGTTAAGTGGTATAGTGTGAGATGTACCTAGGTTAGGTGGTATAGTATAGAATTGTACTAGGTTAAGGTGGTATAGTGTAGATGACTTAGGTTAAGGTGGTATAGGTGGTCGATGTCTTAGTCTCCTTATAAATCTAATCTGATAGTGGTATGGGTGCGTTAGATGTTGAGTCGCCCTTGTGTCTTCTAATCTTGATAGTGTTTTGTGTGGTATTCTAGTCTCCTTTATGGCTCTAATCTGATAGTGTAGATATGGTAGATTGTTCTAGTCTCCTTTGTGGCGCTAATATGATGGGTAGTGGGTTGCCGGTATGCACAGTAGATATCTCGCGTATAGGGTAGATGTATACCTAGTTAAGTGGTACTAGTGTTAGATGTACCTAGGTTAGTGGGTACTAGTGCCAGTAATCTACGTAAGCTCTAATTCTAGGTATAGTGGGTGAGTGGTACTTAGTTGTATAGAGATGTACCTAGATCTAACACCTTGTATGGGTGCTCTAATTCATTAGGATAGTGGTATAAGTGAGTGCTGGTAGATAGATGTGCTACCTAGGTTAAGGAGCTAGTTCTCTTTATAGTATACATGACTAATTACCCTAGATTATTGAGATAGTGAGGTGTTCGATGTCTAGCTCCTTTATATAACTGCTTATAGATGCTTAACCTAAGGTTAAAGGAGGTGATATGATGTGTGTTGTTTATATGTACTGAGTATTAACAGTGTCTCCTTGTATATTATCAGTGCTAATCTGCATATGTTAGTGGTGATAAGATGTACCTACGTTAAGAGGTTATAGTGTAGATCGTACCTAGTTAAAAAGGAGGTTGTAGTAGGTAAGATATCGTGAGAGTATTCTACCCTAGTTTAGTGCGGGCTTAATACGTTTTTAATAGAGTGTGTGACTCTTAGGTTAAGAGTGAGTAGTTAGTGGTTCTAGTCTCCTTTATATGGTAAGGCTGTACCTACCTGAATATTATATTGATGGTAGGGGTCGTAGATATCTAGTCCCCGCGTTATATAGCTCTTAAATCTAGTGATAAGATGGTAGTGTGGTACCGTATGTTAAGGTAAGAGGTCTAGTCTCCCGGATGGCTCCAATTTGCTATATAGTATAAGTTGTGGATTATAAGTGATGGTACCTAGGTTAAGGAGGTTAAGCTTAGGTATGAGATCCATTAGGTCTAGAGTGCTATCGCGCTTATGTTGGCTCTAATCTGATAAGGTTGTATGGTTGAGCCCTAGGGTAGATGTTTAGGTTCTACAACCTGTGTGGGCGTCTAATCTATAAATGCAGTAGCGGTTGATACTCTAGTTGTTGAGAAGGATGTGGTGCTAGTTACTTCAGATGCACTTTATAACTCTAATCTATAGTACCTAGTGACTGGTAAGAGACTGGTAGATCGTGCGTGAGGCTACCCCTAGTTGCCTAACGATTGCTCTCCAAATTTATCTGCGAAGTCTACAGGGGTATGATTTCCTATTATGCTCGCGCATATAGCCATTCGCTATACTAAAAAATCTCTCAAGCTTAGTCTATGCCAAAAGCAATCGCGCCTAGTGGATGTTATGGATGTACTGAAGTATCTCTCTTTAACAACTCTCGCCTACATAGCGTACTTATCATGCTATCCAGGGTAGTCGCGTGTGATAAAGGGTCTCAAGTAGACATTTGCGCTGCTCCATCTGCGGAGTTTACGTGGTACAGACTCGTCTAGTCTCCCGTGAGTGTCTGCTGATGTATCTCTATGAGTCTTTGGTGTTGATGTCTAGTCTCCTTTATGGCAGTCTCAACATCTGGGATAGTGGTAGCATATGGTAGATGTCTAGTCTCAAACTTTGTGCTCTGAATAGAAGGTGTAGTGGGACGTAGAAACAGGAGTCTGACGTCTCCCTTATGGCTCAATCTGATAGTGTAGGGGTTTGTAGATTCTTAGCTCTCCCTTATGGGCTCTATAATCCTGTCGTAGCTCTCAATGGCTAGGTAGAAAGTGCGCGTGGATTCAAGTCTCAGTCACACAGTCTCACCTTTTTGCGCCCTGTCAAATCTGACTTACCTAGCGTTAGTCTGGCTGGCATAATGTCTAGTCTCCTTTATGACTTCTAAATACTCTTGACTGAGTATACATAAGTAGGTTATCGGAAGCGTGGTTCATGTCTGTCTCCTTTATAAACTCTCAATTCTACAGTCTGATTGGTATGGGGTTAGCAGGTCATTATGATCTTCCGAGCGCTATCTCGCCATTTGTTTCCTCAATCTTCTTCAACACTTCTCGGCGATCAAGCATCTTCCGGGCAATGATTTTGGTCCAGTACTGGAGCCGCATCGATGCTAGTCTCCTTTATAGAGCGTCTAAACTCGGATTGAAGTTATGAGGAGGTAGCTAGGCGCGCTAGCTGAGAAGGATATAACGAGTGCTCCTATGTCCATACAGCCTGCTACATTCCTGCTCTAGACTGCGCTATAGGAGCGTGGCATAGATGCTCCAGTATAAGCCGTGAGTAAGCACCGTAGAATCTGCAGTATGTATGCCGTGATCGGTCATATTTCTACTACTAGCTGTCGTCACTAAAAGTGATACTGCTCGTTGTAGATGTCTATCGGTAACAACCCCACCAACACAGGGTCACTTTGAGGTAGATGGAGACACCCAAGGATGATGCATCCACTCAATCCAGAGCAGGCAGGTTTGGAATACAAAGGAGGAGTATTGATACATTTGTTCACAGCATCTTCTAAGTTTTCCAACAGCCAGCAAGACGTGACAGAAGCAACTGAAGTGTACAGGGGTGAAGGGTTGAGTGTACCAGATCTGTCACCGAGTAAAATTAGAACTCGAAGCTGTAGGTGGCTACTGACTCCTCCTTCCAGAAAACCAACCGCTTTTCTAGCTTATGTGAAACCACCAACCAACAAAAAAAAAAAAAGTTATTGCTAAAAAACTGACCCTGTTCAGCCCGTCTGCTTACACTACTCAACAAAGTCTGAGCAGTGAGCTCTGCTTGAGGCTGTTAGATTGAAAACACAATGACTATTGCAAAGACTTCAGCAGATATCCTGGTATACAGTGGCCAAATATTTTTTAGCATGCTCTAAGATTCTCCTCTTGCAACGGATCAGGTTAATCATGACAAACCAGCCTCCGCCTGAACCAGTTTCTCTCCCCGTGCTGTGGCCCCTCACCAGCCTCCGCCCTGAACAGTTTATGTCCCCGTGCTGTGGCCCTCACCAGCCTCTCCACCTGAACAGTTTCTCTCCCCGGCTGTGCCCTCACCACCCTCCACCTGAACAGTTTATTGTCCCCGTGCTGTGGCCCTCACCAGCCTCCACCTGCAACAGTTTCTCTCCCCTGCCTGTGCCCTCACCAGCCTCCACCTGACAGTTTCTCTCCAAGTGCTGTCCCTCACCAGCCTCACCCTGAACAGTTTCTCTCCCCTGCTGTGGCCCTCACCAGCCTCCACTGAAACAGTTCTCTCCCCGTCTGTGCCGCTCACCAGCCTCCACCTGAAACAGTTCTTCTCCAAGTCTGCTGGCCCTCCACCAGCCTCCACCTGAACGTTTCTTGCTCCCCGTGCTGTGCCGCTCACCACCCCTCCACCTGAACAGTTTCTCTCCCCGTGCTGTGGCCCTCACCACCCTCCACCTGAACATTTCTCTCCCCGTCCTGTGCCCTCACCACCCTCCAACCTGAACAGTTCCTCTCCCCGTGCTGTGGCCCTCACCAGCCTCCACCTAAACAGTTCTCTCCCCGTGCTGTGGCCCCACCAGCCTCCACCTGAACAGTTTCTCTCCCCGTGCTGTGGCCACCTCACCAGCCCTCCACCTGAACAGTTTCTCTCCCCGTGCTGTGGCCCACCCACGCCTCCACCTGAACAGTTTCTCTCCCGTGGCTGTGGCCCGCACCAGCCTCCACTGAAACAGTTGGCTCTCCCCGTGTTGTGCCCCTCACCACCTCCACCTGAACAGTTTTCTCGCCCCCTATGCTGTGGCCCTCACCACCCTCCACCTGAACAGTTTTCTCTGCCCTGTGCTGTGCCCTCACCAGCTCCTCCCACCCTTGAACAGTTTCTCTCCCCGTGCTGTGGCCCTCACACCAGCCTCCACTCTGCAAACAGTTTCTCTCCCTGTGTGTGGCCCCTCACCAGCCTCACCTGATCCACAGAGACTAAAGGACTATGTACCCTATGCTTAGAAAGTAATACTAAGTGTAAGTTGTGCAGTAAGCTGTTAGTAGCCTCATCCTAATAATGTGCCTCATCCTAATAATGTGCCTCATCCTAATAATGTGCCTCATCCTAATAATTTGGTCTATTTACCCCTCTTCATTTCTCCTACTGTTCTGACTATTCTACTGTTGCCTATAACCTGTTTTTAGAGAAATGTAGTCATCGAAAATTGTAAGAGCTTTCATTGTCTGCTTATATGCCCCCTTTATTTATCCTACGGTTCTGACTTGGTGTAAAGGGAGAACACTGTAAGAACGGCCCATGTTCTGAATTCTGTCGCTGTACATTTCAAAAGAGCTAAACAAATAGTTATATTGACTAACGTTACGTCCGTCCTAGCTCGCTCATTGTCTTAATCGAAATGACAGATTGCCTCTTATCCGTCCGTGTGTGTGTGTGTGTGTGTGCGTGCGTACGTACGTGCGTGTAATAATTATAATGTAACATCACCAATAATAATAACAACACTACATTTTGCTATTCCCTTGTTTACAGAGATGGACGTGCAGCAGGCAAACCCAGTGATCCTATTGGTCCCTCCTCATCTACAGTTGTGACACAGACACTCCAGGAAGCATTTAAAAAGGCAGGCTGCTTATGCAACCACATCAAAAAGATGCTCAAGACCTCACTGCAGCCCTTTCATATTACACTGCAAAGGACATGATGCCATTTCCTATTGTTGAGAGGCCTGGCTGTCTGAGGCTGATTAAGGTTGCCGTGCCTCACTACAAAATGGCCATCACAAACAGTATTTTCCCGAAGCCTGAAATCCCAAACCTGTATAACCAGGTTAAAGTTGATGTTGGAAAAAGTTTGGCTCAAAGGCACATGGTTTGCTGCAACTACTGACCTCTGGACCGGTGACAGCAGGAGGTGGTCAACCCTACATCAGCTTCGCTATCCATCACCTCACCCCAGACTGGCCCCTGGACCCCTGGGGTGGTCAACCCTACATCAGCTTCACTATTCACTATCCATCCACTACCCAGACTGGCCCTGGACCCTGGGGTGGTCAACCCTACATCAGCTTCACTATCCATCACCTCACCGACTGGCCCTGGACCCCTGGGTGGTCAAACCTACATAAGCTTG
>NW_019942837.1:9606-16313 GCF_002910315.2 Salvelinus sp. IW2-2015
ACTGCTAGACTAGTCAACACAGCTCTGAGCCTCTGCTGACTAGTCCAACACAGTCTACCTCTGCTAGACTAGTTCAACACAGTCTGAGCCTCTGCTAGACTAGTACCAACACAGTCTGAGCCTCTGCATACATAGTTCACACAGTCTGAGCGCTGCCTAGACTAGTTCAACACAGTTTGAGCCCTGCTAGACTAGTTCAACACAGTCTGAGCCTTGCTAGACTAGCTTCAACACAGTCTGAGCCTTCTAGACTGTCAACACTGTCTGAGCCTCTGCTAGACTAGTACAACACAGTCTGAGCCTCTGCTAGACTAGTTCAACACAGTCTGAGCTTGCTAGACTAGTTCAACACAGTGAGGCATCTGCTAGACCTAGTTCAACACTGTCTGAGCCTCTGCTGGGACGTAGTTCAACACCTGTCTGAGCCAGTAGTTCTGTTTGAGCCACGATTTACCCCAAAAAGCAGTAAGGCTTGATACACTGATACACAAAAGTGTAATTACGAACCTAAAAAGGGTTTCTTTGGCTATTCCAACTGATACCCCTTGAAGACACTTTTTGGTTCCAGTAGAACCCTTTACACATAGGCGTTCTACATGGAACATAAAAAGGTTTCTCCTATAGGCGACAGTCGAAGAACCCTTTAGGAACCCTTTGTTCTAAGAGTGTAGATTTAAGGACATGGCTATGCAAGACTTCATTGTATCCGGTATGATGTACATATGATATTGTAGCATGCCCTGAAGATTCTCCTCTGGGCAAACCGTTCAGGTTAATCATGACCAAACCAGCCTCCACTGAACAGTTTCTCTCCCTGTCTGTGCCGCCCTGACATCCTCCCTTTAGGCTACACGCCTCCACCTGAACAGTTTCTCTCCCCGTGTTGTGGCCCTCCCAAGCCTCCACCTGACGTTTTCTCCCTCTGTTTGGCCCTCACCAGCCTCCACCTGAACAGTTTTCTCCCCGTGCGTGGCCCTCACCAGCCCCACGAACAGTTCTCTCCCCCGTGCTGTGGCCCTCACCAGCCTGCCACCTGAACAGTTTCTCTCCCCGTGCTGTGGCTCCGCCTCACCTGCATTTTCCCTGTCTCACGCCTCCACCTTGAACAGTTTCTCTCCCTGTGCTGTGGCCCTCACCAGCCTCCACCTGGAACAGTTTCTTCCCCGTTGCCTGGCCCTCACCACTCCTAGCGCTTCTAGAGTGGCACGATCAAGGGCTGGTCCACCTGTTTGTGAGCAGAGGTCCGAAGTTCTGCCCCAGGCTACCGGATGATCGTAGGAAGTGGTAGCTCGCTAAGCAGCAAAGCGACATCCTTTACACTGGCACATCTAGTGAAACGAGTATGAAAAATCTGGATATTTTATAATAAAGCTAAATATACTGTGTGTGGTGTTGGGTGTGTTTTGTATCTTGAAGGCAGCGGCGGGCTGCTGATGCTTGAATTCCCGCGGTGCGAGATGATTGGAGTTGTCAACAAAGCGCATGACAGAAATATTTGATGCCAAGTTTCTGAACTATTCTACAGTTGCTCACCTGTCAACGCCCTACCTTGGAATCTTTATGTCTCTGATTTTGGTTGGTAGTCAGGGCTGAGTTTGTTGTGGGCATTCTATGTCTGTGTCTATGTTGTTCCTTTGTTTTAGTATCTATGTTTTGGCCTTGGTATGGTCTCAATCAGAGCGCTCGCTCATCGTGTCTCTGATTGAGAACCCATTACTTAGGTAGCCTGTTCCACCTGCTGTTTGTTGGGTAGCATGTTTTCTGTCTTCGTGTCTGCACCAGACAGAACTGTTTCGGTTGGTCTATTTTTATTATTTTTGTTTAGTTTTGCAGTTAAAATAAATATTAACACGGACACTTACCACGCATTACGTTTTGGTCCCACTCCTTCTTCCACCAAGCAGCGTACACTCCCTAACAATGTATTTTAAACGCTAACCTACCCTAACCTTTAACCACCTGCTAACCCTAACCTTAATTAGGACCAAAAAGCAAACGTCTGTTTTCACTGAATTTCTGACTTTGTGAGCTGTGGAACAGGTGAAACGCAGCAAGCAAAGCAATGCAGATCAAATATGGAAAACACATATATCTCACCTGGGGATAAGCTACTAACTAATTGCACATACCATTATCTAACTGAGGACAGTAGCTAACATAATGTCAGCAAAGCATTATCTAACTGAGGATAGCTAGCTAAGATTATGTACACAAGTCATTATCTAACTGAGGGATAGCTAGCTAACATAATGTAAAGCTATTAACGAACTAGAAATAATCCACAGCCATATATCTAACTGGGGATACTAAAGCAACAATGTCACAAGCATTATCTAACGTGAAAGCTAGCTAACAAATGTCCAAGCATTATAACTGAGAAGCTAGCTAACATAATGTCACAAGCACATGCGCTAAGCAGGTAACTTTCATTACTGGAAATAACTAATATTTTTCTTAGTTAGTCACGTGTTAGTTTAGAAAGACTGACAACTTGCATGGAGCTGACTAGCTAGCAAGGCTTCCAGTAGATTACTGGTTCATATCAAACAAAAATAATCTACCAAACTATTTAT
The DNA here is from genome assembly GCF_002910315.2 of Salvelinus sp. IW2-2015. Classification (NCBI taxonomy): domain Eukaryota; kingdom Metazoa; phylum Chordata; class Actinopteri; order Salmoniformes; family Salmonidae; genus Salvelinus; species Salvelinus sp. IW2-2015. Next base: position 12,180 of record NW_019942837.1, read on the forward strand.
CAACTTTTCTCAAATTACTTTGTAGGTGGCTAATTAATTTAGATCATGCTGTTGTGTACACCCCTGTTTATTCAGGGTAAAATTGATTTTCATTTCATTCCGTAACCGGCGACTTTTCTATGTGTCGCTATCATGAATTACAGTATTAAGAACCCCCCATTAGTCAATGATCTCTGTGGCCTTCATCATAGAAATACATATAGAACCTCTATTAGTCAATACGGATCTCTGTGGCCATCATAGAAACTACATATAGAACCCCTATTAATTCAATAGGTATTCTTATTTTTTTTTTTATATCTTCCACCTTTATTTTAAACCAGGTAGGCCAGTTCAGAACAAGATTCCTATTACAACTGCCGACCTGGCCAAGAAAAAGCAAACAGTGCGACACAACCAACACAGAAGTGTTACACATAAACCAAACGTCACAGTTATAACACACATCTCTTGGCCTCATCATAGACAGTTACATCTAAATAGAAACCTCTATTAATCAATAGGATCCTCTGTGGCCTCATCATAAATTAACTATAGAACCTCTATTAATTCAATCAGATCTCTGGGCCTATCATCATTAGATTTACATATAGACTCTATTAATTCAATAGGATTCTCTGTGGGCCTCATCATAGAATTACAGTATAAACCTCGTATTAATTCAATAGATCTCTGTGCCCTCATCATAAATTACCATATAGACTCTATTAATTCAATAGATCTCTGTGTCCTTCATTCATAGAAATTACATATAGCAACCTCATTAATTCATTAGGTCTCTTGGCCTATCATAGAAATACATAGAGAACCTCATTAATCCAATTAGATCTCTTGGCCTCATCATAAGAAAACATATAAACCTCTATTAATCTCAATAGATCTCTATGGGCCTCGATCATAGATACATATATAACCCTAGTGAATTCATAAATCTTATGCGCCTCATCGTAAAAATTCGTAAGTTAACTTTAAAATTATGGAATTCTACAGCAGCAAATGGTGTGTGATGGTCATGGGTTAATAGATTAATGGAATCTACAGCAGCATGAGTGAGGGTGGTCATGTTAACTTATTAATGGAATCTACAGCAGCATGGCGGTGTGGTCATGGTATATACTTAAAATGGAAAAAATCTTAACCAGGGCCAGCATGAGAGGGGTTCATGGATATATTAATGAATCTACAGCAGCATGGTGTGTGGGGGTCACATGGTAATATATTAATGGAATCTACAGCAGCCATGCGTGTGGGTCATGTAAGATATTAATGGAATCTACAGCAGCATGGATGTCTGTGGTCATGGTAACATTAATGGAATCTACAGCAGCATGCGTTGGTGTCATGGTAATATATTAATGGAATCTACAGAAGCATGTTTTGTCATGGTATATATTACATGGAATCTACAGCAGCATGGTGTCTGGTGGTTCATGCGTATATCATTAATGAATCTCCAGCAGCATGCGTGTGGTGTCATGGGTAATATATTAATGAATCTACAGCAGCATGGATGTTGGTTGTCAATGGGTAATATATTAATGGATATACCAGCAGCAATGCGTGTTGGTGTCATGGCATATATTAATCGAATTCTACATCAGCATGGCGTTGGTGGTCAATGGTAAATATTAAATTGAATCTACAGCAGCATGGCGTTGGATTCATGGTAATATATTAATGGAATCTTACAGCAGCATGGAGAGGGTGGTCATGGTAATAATAATGAATCTACAGCAGCATGTGGTGGTCATGCGGTAATAATAAATCGGAATTCTACAGCAGCTGGCTGTGGTGTCATGGGTAATATATTTAATGGCAATCTACATACAGCATGGCGTTCGTGTCATGGAATATATAGGGCACTATAGCAGCATGGCGTGTGGTCTCACTGGGTATATATTAAGGAATCTATAGCAGCATTCGAGGGGTGTCATTGGTAATATCATTACATGGGAATCTACACAGCATGGTGTGTGTGGTCCAATGGTAATTTTATTTGAATCTACAGCAGCATGGCGTGTGTGGTCATGGGTAATATATTAATGGAATCTACAGCAGCATTTGCGGGGTGGATCATGGTAATATATTAAATGGAATCTACAGCAGCATTGGTGAGTGTCATGTTAATATCATTAAGGAATTAACAAGGGCCCCCCATGGGGGGGGCGCTTTTTTGTGTGTCTATGGTAATATATTAATGGAAAATCTACGACAGCATTGGAGAGGTTGTGTGCATGGTTATAGTATAATAGAATCCGTATCCAAAAGCAGAACAATGCGTCATAGGTTTTCTAAGTGAGGTAATATATCTTATTGCAAGTCTAACAGCCAGCAGTCAGGCTTGTGTCATGGAAATAATGACTTAATGATTCGGCTCAGACTGTGTTGTACTAGTCTAGCAGAGGCTCAGACTGTGTTGAACTAGTCTAGCAGAGGCTCAGACTTTGTTGAACTAGTCTAGCAGAGGCTTCAGAATCCCCATCATCTCCTCCCCTCGAGAATCATTTACATGACTGAGGATCATCATGTCCCACAACTTCAAGTGGGTGGGTGAACATCACAGCGGGTCACCAAGAAGGAGCACTAAGCTGAAAAGAACTCAACCTCTCCCAGTCAATCCTGAATCCGGTTGTACGAGTCAATCACCAGCTCTTCCATTACCGTCTGCTTTGGGAATGCGTCCGCCCGCTCCGAGGGGCAAACTCCGGTCTGCAGAGAGGATCATCGGGCTGCCACCTGCCCTCCATCGAGGACATGCATGACTCCAGGCCAAGGAAGCTGACTCCTCCCAGGCCGAACACCCCCTTTTGACTCCAGGCCAAGGAAGCTGACTCCTCCCATCCCGAACACTCCTCCCACCCCGAACACTCCTCCCACCCCGAAGACCCGCAACAACCCCTTCTCCAAAAACGCGCCTCTTTTTTAAAATAATGAATAATTCTGTTTATTTCAGTATTATCAGTGTTATCAGTATTATCAGTATTGTCTGTATTATCAGTATTATCTGTATTGTCTGTATTATCAGTGTTATCAGTATTATCAGTATTATCAGTATTATCTGTATTATCAGTGTTATCAGTGTTATCAGTATTGTCTGTATTATCAGTGTTATCAGTATTATCAGTGGTATCAGTACTATCAGTATTATCAGTGCTATCAGTACTATCAGTACTATCAGTATTATCAGTACTATCAGTGTTATCAGTACTTTTAGTGTTATCAGTACTATCTGTATTATCAGTATTATCAGTACTATCTGTATTATCAGTGTTATCAGTATTGTCTGTGTTGATAATTAACATTATCGTGTTGATCCCCCTCCCACTCTTCCAGCATATTCTCTGATGTTGTGAGCTGTGTGATCTTCTYGGAAGAACTGTGTTTCCAGGCAGTTTGATTCCAGTWGCCAGTCTGGGGTGAGGTGATGGATAGTGAAGCTGATGTAGGGTTGACCACCCCAGGGGTCCAGGGGCCAGTCTGGGGTGAGGTAATGGATAGTGAAGCTGATGTAGGGTTGACCACCCCAGGGGTNTGTAGGGTTGACCACCCCAGGGGTCCAGTTGCCAGTCTGGGGTGAGGTGATGGATAGCGAAGCTGATGTAGGGTTGACCACCCCAGGGGTCCAGTAGCCAGTCTGGGGTGAGGTGATGGATAGTGAAGCTGATGTAGGGTTGACCACCCCTGCTTTCACTGGTCCAGAGGTCAGTAGTTGCAGCAAACCACGTGCCTTTGAGCCAAACTTTTTTCCAACATCAACTTTAACCTGGTTGTACAGGTTTGGGATTTCAGGCTTCGGGAAAATACTGTTTGTGATGGCCACTTTGTAGTGAGGCACGGCAACCTTAATCAGCCTCAGAAAGCCAGGCCTCTCAACAATAGGAAATGGCATCATGTCCTTTGCAGTGTAATATGAAAGGGCTGCAGTGAAATCTTGAGCATGGTGTTGATGTGGGTACAACAGCCTGCCTTTTTAAATGCTTCCTGGAGTGTCTGTGTCACAACTGTAGATGAGGAGGGACCAGTAGCATCACTGGGTTTGCCTGCTGCACGTCCATCTCTGTAAACGAGGGAATAGCAAAATGTAGTGTTGTTGTTATTATTGGTGTTGTTACATTATAATTATTACACACACAC
>NW_019942837.1:17068-18647 GCF_002910315.2 Salvelinus sp. IW2-2015
ATTTTAGTCGACTAAGTTGTGATAGTTGCCGATGGGCAGGGAAAAATCGGTGGAGAAAAAAAAGTGTTGTCTTTTTGCTACGTGGGTTTTAAAGGCCTTTTAATAGATTTAAATATTGTGTCTTCTGTAAACATTTGAAAAAATCGGAAATGATGGCTGGAGTTAACAAGATCTGTATCTTTCATTTGGTGTCTTGGACTTGTGATTTCATGAACATTTGATTATATGATATCCCTGTGGCTTTAGGCTAGGCTATGCTAGTCAGCTTTTTTGATGGGGGGGATCCCGGATCCGGGGTTGTGACTCGTTAGAGGATATGTGACTCCATCTTTCCAGTAGCAGGTATATATTCTGAGTGCATGACATCACACCAAGAAACCTAAAGCTGTTTTTATTCATCCCAGTTAATAATACATCTACTAAAGCTGGTGGAAAGCCGTATGTAATTATCCTGTCATTTATATTTCCCTAAAGGTACATCCCAATAACACSCCCACCTTTATGTAACAGTTGGAGTCACCTACTGACTGAGATTCCTGCATGGCCCACAGGCCTAAAAAGCTSTTGAGAAATATGTGTGGAATTGTTCATGTAAGCTCACAGTATTTGGGTTGATGGTTTCTACTTAAAATACGAAGGCCTAAGTTTCAAAACAAGGTATTAAAAAAAGGAACCTTTTGTTTTCCACAAATGTGTCGGAACGTGACACTAAAGAAAAGTAACAACATAGATATTCTGTATCTATATCTTCTTTTATTATCTTTATTCTGTTCGATTAAACGCTGAAGGAGCTGCTAATATACTTTAGTTTACATTTCATTCAGTTGGATCTGAAAATTAGTTGCATTGTAGGGTGATAACAACACTCATTCCATCTCTGTTTGTCAGTTTCAACTCTCACAGTAACTAATCCCTTAGAAGGACACATCTCAACTTGTTCTCTCTCTCTCTGAGAGAGCGAGAGAGAGAGAGAGAATATCACTGGGGCTGCACATGTCTGTCTTCTCATCTGCAGCAGTGTAACGTGGATCTGTATTCATTCATCTTTCTATGTTGAAGGCCAGACGACCAGTGCTGTCACGGCTGTCGACAAAAGAGGACCAAGGTGCAGCGTTGTGAGCGTACATATTCTCTTTAATTGAAAAAAAGACGTAGAACAAAACAATAAACACTACAAAAACACACCGTGAAGCTACAGGCTATGTGCCCTRAACAAAGTCAACTTCCCACAAAGACAGGTGGAAAAAAGGGCTACCTAAGTATGGTTCTCAATCAGAGACAACGATAGACAGCTGCCTCTGATTAAGAACCACACCTGGCCAAACACAAAGAAATAGAAAACATAGAAATAAAGAAACTAGAATGCCCACCCTAGTCACACCCTGGCCTAAACCAAAATAGAGAATAAAACCTTATGGCCAGGGCGTGACAGTGCATAGACCAGAAGGGTCATTTTTATAAATAATGGGGTAATAATAATAATAAAAATAAAATGTGGTGAGATTGTGATCAACATTTCTAAATGGTGTTTGAAACAAAAATAAAAAGTTTTCATGCAGCTCCAAATGTAAATTTAGGA